>NC_061107.1:166609-231609 GCF_015104395.2 Macrobrachium nipponense
AAAACCAGAACAGCCATTACATAAATGACAGCTCAACGAGAAGAAGATCCAGAAGACTGCTGGGCTAACATCCCAAATATCTCTGAGAATGGGCCACAGAAAGGGCCTGAAAGTACTCGAGTGTGGAGTAAAACTAAATGTAAATACTTAGAAGTAAACAAGTTACAAAGTGATTTTGTGGGTTTCTTTTTCAATCTTCAGAAGAAAACTGAAAGAAGTTTTTGTTTTGGTGATTATTATTATTATTATTATTATTATTATTATTATTATTATTATTATTATTATTATTGGGGCAATAATTCATGGCGCTTTCAGGCGTCAATACAGCTGTCCATAAAATCACGAATTTCAACATCATCGAAGGAAATGGAAGACCTCTGGTTTAGGAGATCCTAATGGCATTCACCTTGCTGAAAGAGATTAAAGAAAATCCCTAGACAAGACAAGACCTTCTCAGGCGATGGTCTTTAGAGCACAATGTAATCGTTATGAAAATTGAAATCTTAGATACTTGAATATAGTGTCCTAATTAACTAATTAACTTGTACGGATGAAGACGTAATCCTGTTTTGTGTGTGTGTGTGTGTGCGTGGTGTGTGTTGTTCACACTTTGTATCAGTGCCATGTCTTCAAATCACTGCTACAATGTTGCCTCGAATTAAAATGCATCATTTCGATTGTTTTTTTTTGCGAAATTAATTGAATTTGTTATGATAGGTCTTCTTCTATATTCAATCCTGTTTGCCATCACGCGTTCAGATCATTTTTGAAAATTTTCCTGCAGAATGTCGTGAATACAATATTCGTTGACGAGTATAATGGCAGTAAAAAATGGATATCGAGTCTGTATACAAAATTTGGTTGAAGCTGTTAATATAAAATTTTTGCGTTGTACATGCGCCGAAATAATGAAATGGCGTAAAATGTGGATCTGCGAAGTAGGTAAAAAAAAAAAAAAAAGTTAGGATGTTTGATAATAGTTGTTGAAGAAACTTATGTATCATGGGGTACTGAAATAGTTCCGAGGGAAATGTAAATATTACGTAATGATGTTAGATGGTTATCGCATAATGTAATTCTTGAAAATTATTATTATTATTATTATTATTATTATTATTATTTTTTTTTTTTTGCTCTATCACAGTCCTCCAATTCGACTGGGTGGTATTTATAGTGTGGGGTTCCGGGTTGCATCCTGCCTCCTTAGGAGTCCATCACTTTTCTTACTATGTGTGCCGTTTCTAGGATCACACTCTTCTGCATGAGTCCTGGCGCTACTTCAACCTCTAGTTTTTCTAGATTCCTTTTCAGGGATCTTGGGATCGTGCTAGTGCTCCTATGATTATGGGTACGATTTCCACTGTCATATCCCATATCCTTCTTATTTCTATTTTCAGATCTTGATACTTATCCATTTTTTATTTTTTTCCCTCTCTTCTCTTCAACTCTGGTGTCCCATGGTATTGCGACATCAATGAGTGATACTTTCTTCTTGACTTGTCAATCAACGTCACGTCTGGTCTGTTTGCACGTATCACCCTATACCGTTCTGATACCATAGTCCCAGAGGATCTTTGCCTGATCATTTTCTATCACTCCTCAGGTTGGTGCTCGTACCACTTATTACTGCAAGGTAGCTGATGTTTCTTGCACAGGCTCCAGTGGAGGGCTTTTGCCACTGAATCATGCCTCTTTTTGTACTGGTTCTGTGCAAGTGCCGGGCATTCGCTTGCTATGTGGTTTATAGTTTCATTTTTCGTATTGCACTTCCTACATATAGGAGATATGTTATTTCCGTCTATCGTTCTTTGAATATATCTGGTTCTTAGGGCCTGATCTTGTGCCGCTGTTATCATTCCTTCAGTTTCCTTCTTTAGCTCTCCCCTCAGTAGCCACGTGTCATCGCTGGCTAGTTCTTTATCTGTCTCATATATTGTCCGTGCATTGGTTTGTCTACTTTTATCAGTCCTTCTTCCCATGCACTCTTGAACCACTTGTCTTCAGTAGCTTTCATATATTGCCCCAGTGCTCGTTTTCGATGTTTTCTATGCTTAGAAGTCCCCTCCCTCCTTTCTTTGTGTTATGTATAGTCTGTCCGTATTTTCTCTTTGGGTGTAGTGCTTTGTGTATTGTCATAAGTTTCCTGGTTTTCTGATCTATGCTGCGAAGTTCTGCCTTCGTCCATTACTTTTTCCTGCGCTGTATCTGATTACTGGCACTGCCCATGTGTTTATGGCTTTTATCACATTTCGGCGTTGAGTTTGACTTGGTATCGTCTTGAGTCTCTGCATATATTCTTTCCTGATCGTGTCCTTCATCTCTTGTGTTTTATATCCCCTCCTTCCATTATTCCCAGGTATTTGTATCCTGTCATCTATGTGTTTGATGTTGTTCCCATCTGGTAGCTTTATCCCTTCAGTCCTTGTTACTTTGCTCTTTTGTATGTTGACTAAGGCACATTTTTTCTATTCCAAACTCATCCTGATGTCCCCAGATACAATCCTTATAGTCTGGA
Source organism: Macrobrachium nipponense (assembly GCF_015104395.2). NCBI lineage: Eukaryota > Metazoa > Arthropoda > Malacostraca > Decapoda > Palaemonidae > Macrobrachium > Macrobrachium nipponense. Next base: position 169,125 of record NC_061107.1, read on the forward strand.
TTGGAGTATCTATTTTTCTTGATGGTTTTTACCATACAGCTTGATGTCGTCCATGAACAGCAGATGGTTTATTTCTGTTGCCTCTTTTTTTGAGTTGGTACCCGGCATCCATCTTCTGTAGTACTTTGTTCACGGGAATCATGGCTACTACGAAAAATAGTGGAGACAGTGAGTCACACTGGAAGATCCTTCTCCTGATATTAACCTCTGCTAGTCTTATTCCAGAGCTTGTAAGTATTGTATTCCAGTTGCGCATTGTATTTTTGAGGAAGCTGATAGTATTTTCCTCTGCCCCATATATTTTCAGGCATTCTATTAGCCATGTGTGTGGTATCATGTCGAGGGTCTTTCTTATAGTCTATCCATGTCATGCTTAGGTTGGGTTTCTTTCTACTGTTCTTCATTACCATTTGTCTATCAGGAGCTTGTCTTTTGTGCCCCTACACTTCCTTCTGCAGCCTTTCTGTTGGTGGGGGATGGTGTTTGTCTCCTCTAGGTAGTTGTACAGCCTTTCACTGATGATACCTGGTAGTAACTTCCACATTACTGGTAGGGCAGGTGATAGGCCTGTAGATTATTATTATTATTATTATTATTATTATTATTATTATTATTATTATTATTTTGTTTTTTTTTTTTTTTTTTTTTTTTTTTATTTATTTTGTTTATTATTATTTTTTTTTTTTTTTGCTCTATCACAGTCCTCCAATTCGACTGGGTGGTATTTATAGTGTGGGGTTCTGGGTTGCATCCTGCCTCCTTAGGAGTCCATCACTTTGCTTACTATGTGCGCCTTTTCTAGGATCACACTCTTCTGCATGAGTCTTGGAGCTACTTCAGCCTCTAGTTTTTCTAGATTCCTTTTCAGGGATCTTGGGATCGTGCTAGTGCTCCTATGATTATGGTACAATTTCCACTGGCATATCCATTATCCTTCTTATTTCTATTTTCAGATCTTGATACTTGTCCATTTTTTCCTCCTCTTCTTCTTCAATTCTGGTGTCCCATGGTATTGCTACACCAATGAGTGATACTTTCTTTCTGACTTTGTCAATCAACGTCTGGTCTATTTGCACGTATCACCCTATCTTTTCTGATACCATAGTCTTAGAGGATCTTTGCCTGATCGTTTTCTATCACTCCTCAGGTTGGTGCTAGTACCACTTATTCTGCATGGTAGCTGGTGTTTTTGCACAGCTCCAGTGGAGGGCTTTTGCCACTGAATCTTGCCTCTTTTGAAACTGGTTCTGTGCAAGTGCCGGGGCATTCGCTTGCTATGTGGTTTATGGTTTCATTTTTCGTATTGCACTTCTACATATGGGAGAGATGTTATTTCCATCTTTCGTTCTTTGGATATATCTGGTTCTTAGGGCCTGATCTTGTGCGCTGTTAACATTCCTTCAGTTTCCTTCTTTAGCTCTCCCCTCTGTAGGCATTGCCATGTGTTCATCGCTGGCTAGTTCTTTAGTCTGTCTCATGTATTGTCCGTGCATTGGTTTGTTGTGCCAGTCCTCTGTTCTGTCTGTCCTATCTCTGTATATTTCTGGGTCTTTGTCTACTTTATTAGTCCTTCTTCCCATGCACTCTTTAGCCACTCGTCTTCACCGGTTTTCAGATATTGCCCAGTTCTCTGTTCTCGATGTTGACGCAGTCCTCTATACTTAGTAGTCCTCTCCCTCCTTCCTTTCGTGTTATGTATAGTCTGTCCGTATTTGCTCTTGGGTTGTAGTGCTTTGTGAATTGTCATATGTTTCCTGGTTTTCTGATCTATGCTGCGGAGTTCTGCCTTCGTCCATTCTACTATTCCTGCGCTGTATCTGATTACTGGCACTGCCCATGTGTTTATGGCTTTTATCATATTTCCAGCGTTGAGTTTTGACTTGAGTATCGCCTTGAGTCTCTGCATATATTCTTTCCTGATCGTGTCCTTCATCTCTTGGTGTTTTATATCCCCTCCTTCCATTATTCCCAGGTTTGTATCCTGTCTCATCTATGTGTTTGATGTTGCTCCCATGTGGCAGCTTTATCCTTCAGTTCTCGTTACTTTGCTTTTGTATGTTGACTAAGGCGCATTTTTTCTATTCCAAACTCTATCCTGATGTTCCCCAGATACAATCCTTACAGTCTGGATTAGTGTGTCTATTTCCTTGATGCTCTTACCATACAGCTTGATGTCGTCCATGAACATCAGATGGTTGATTCTGTTGCCTCTTTTCTTGAGTTGTTACCGGGCATCCATCTTCTGTAGTACATTTTGTCATGGGAATCATTATTATCATTATTATTATTCAGAAGATGAAACCTATTCATATGGAACAAGTCTACCACACCACAGTAGCCACTGACTTGTAAGTCAAGCTTCCAAAGAATATTATGGCTCATTAATTAAAAACGACCGAGGCTAGGAAGCAGTAATTTGAATGTTTGATGATTGGAGGGTGGATGATCAACATACCACTTTACAGCCCTCTGGCCCTAGTAGTCTCTAAGATCTGAAGGCGGACGGACGGATGAACAAAGCCTGCTCAATAGTTTTGTTTTCTTTTTTTTTACAGATAACTAAAAAGTCCTTTGTATTCTCTTACAGCTTTGGTATTAGGGAAGGCTTATCGTAATTACTTCCCATCCCGATGGAAACTATTTCGAATATTCGAAAAGTTTAGTTATAATCCTCCATCTGTTTCGCAAACTTATTCGTGTTATAGTGTGTAAGAATTTGTGATGTTTGGTTCGGTTATAATCCGCTTATGGAGGATAAGGCGGATGTATAATAGTACATCAGTATAATGCCGTAGTCTCAGAGGGCGTTGATATATGAGGAAACTATTCGAATCTTATCAGAAATATCAGCTGAATATCACTGCAAATATGAAAAAGCTTGAAAAAAAAAAAAAAAAACGTCTCATATTATTAATAAGAACTCCTATGTCATCATCGAGTGCTTTTGGCAGCTATTCATCCGATATAGGGAAGGAAGTATTGACGACCGTTCTCGCAAAAAGAAAAAAAAAAATAATAATAATAATAAAAGATGAAAAAAAAACAAAAAAAAACAAAAAACAAAAAAGAATAGAAAGGAATTATTGACGACTGTTCTCGCAATAAATAAATAAATAAATAAATAAATAAATAAATAAATAAATAAATAAATAAATAAATAAATAAATAAATAAAATAAATAATAAATAAAATAAAAATAAAAATAAATAAAAATAAAAATAAAAATAAATAAAAAATAAATAAAAATAAATAAAAATAAATAAAATAAATAAAAATAAATAAATAATTTAATAAATAAATAAATAATTAAATAAAAAAAAGATGGAGAACCACCCAACGTTCATGGTCACGGACCAGACTCAATCCGTCCGGTTTCCCGGAACCATTATGAGAAGAAGAAGAAGAATCTTGCCATCAGTCAACGATGTCGATAAAGTTAGTCGCCAACGATAACCAGGCATTTTCCTGACTCTAATTCCCTTCCTCCCTTCAGCAAATGATTGAGGGGTCTTGAAGACTGAGTCTTCTTCTTCTTCTTCTTCCATCGGAATCCTGAGGTCTAGGGTTTATTCCTCAAGGGAATCCATTCATGCGTCATGGGGCATTCCCCTGACGGACCATAGCGTCCTCCGAGCTGAATGTGAGCACGGTGACCTACAATGCAGACTCGTCTTGTATTTACGTCAATTCCTAGATATTATCGGTAATCTAGGAACTGTCACTAAGTAAGATTTTATCATTATAAAACAGGAAGAAAAACAAAAAACCGAGCTAAACAGTTCGTTTACGTGAAGATTCCATAAGCAAGCCTACGATTTCTTCACAACGGGAGTTCATGATAAATGAATAGCTAACTTTAACCTTGAATGAAATATAAATTACAGTGGCTAGAGGGCTGCAATTTAGTATGTTGATGTCTGTGGGTGGATGATCACATATCAATTTGCAGCCGTCTAGTCTCAGTAGTTTTTTAAGGTCTGAGGGCGGACAGGAAAAGTGCGGACAGAAAAAAAGTGCGGACGGGCAAGAATAGTTTTCTTTTGCAGAAAACTAACAATTCCTAGCCCCCCAATCATTTTCGTCTAATAGTTGTTATGGTTTTGCTTCTAAATCTCCAGTCCCCACGTGGTCATTGTGTTTTCCAATTTCGGAAAAATTCAGCTTCAGGAACCTCAAATGCAAAAATACATGATAGTAGTAGAGTTCTGATATTCAATCATACTCATAACCGGTAATTGAATGCATCATTGAAAACTGAATGAAACCATCTATTGGCAAAGAAATCTATGCAATAGATGGCGTCAGGTTGCATCTTTTTCTGACTGCTATAGTGAGCTGAGAGAGAGAGAGAGAGAGAGAGAGAGAGAGAGAGAGAGAGAGAGAGAGAGAGAGAGAGAGAGGACTTTGATTGGGCCGATAATATCTCGAAGAAATCCCAGGAAGACGCGTACCTTGCACGTAAATTCCAAGCCCTCGTATCTTGGTGTTTTGAGAAATATGAACCAATAACTCCCAATAGCATTTCACGGACGACGATACAAGATTTCCTCCTCAGATGCAGGTGGATCCCGCGAATCGTAGCATGCAAATAACCAATCTACTTTGCATGCAATTACCTCACTCCCCCACCCAAATACAATCTGATCGCCATACTAACGTCACCAGCCACACGGAAGACGCAAGGTCGCGAAAATTGAATCGCGATTTAGGACGATTATACATTTGTCTGGAAGAACCTGGATGTGAGTGCTTCCAGGATTTCTGGGTCAATGAGCTTCCAGAGGTCCAGTGCGGTGCCGATCGGAATTCGGAACGTCAGGATTTGACTGGCTCTCTCTCAGACGGTCATATCATTACTCTCAATAGATGAGGTTCATTGCATATACTACCACCCCACCCGCTACCCCCCTACCATTGTCCTTCCACCTCTTGTCCCGTTGCTGAATAACCACTGATTCCAATGCAACATAAAAACACCATACAAAACACACCATACAAACAAACAAACTAACAAACAATTCCACCTTTTGTATGAAATTAGTTTATTAGGTTGCTGCTGTTTCCAGAAGACTGTCGCAAAGAATAAATCCTCAAAAAAAAAAAAAAAAAAAAAAAAAAAAATACTAAAAAGTAATAAAGAAATAAAAGAAAAAATATCCAAAAGCCTCAGAAATATGTAAAAATCGAGATGAAAAAACGCCGTGACATTTGGAAACACTGGAAAGAGATGCATGGAAAAATCATGGAAATTAGACGAGGAAAGCGAAAGATAAATTAAAAAAAGATAAAAAGTTTTCATTTCATGAATAATTTCATAGAGAAAAACAAGTAAAAAAATGCGAAGAAGAAAGCGTATAATCAAGACCACCCAAAATAGATCTATATCTTTCGGTGGTCTCGGCATAATGTCCGTATGAACCGCGGGCCATGACACTTTAACCTGGCCCCGGTGGTGGTCTATCCTATATCGTTGTCAGAAGCACGATTATGGCCAACATTACCTTAATAAAATCTAAAAACGACTGAGGCTAGAGGGCTGCAATTTTGTGTGTTTGATGATTGGAGGGTGGATGATCAACGTACTAATTTGCAGCTCTCTTGCCTCAGCAGATTTTAAGATCTGAGGGCGGACAGAAAAAGCGCGAACGGACAGACAAATCCGGCACAATAGCTTTCTTTTACAGAAAACTAAAAAGATCAAAGAAAAGTGTCGTCTTTACCCACATAAAGAATAAGATTCCCAGAGAGATGTTTTGCTCACTCGTCTACCTAATGAAGCCTTCTTGCAATGCGTTTCTCATGTTGATAATAATCTTGTATACAAAGCCTTTCTTTTGTCACGGTAATAAAATGTTATTTTTGAGCATTTTTTATTTTTTTCTTTCATAAAGTTTATGAATGATGCTAGTGCATGTGTAAAATAACCTTCAAAATGTTTTGCTAAATTACATAGATTTCGACTACCACAAACTTTTTCATTGTTATTTCTTTTTTTTTTATAACCTGATCTTCTAAACTTGAAAAACATTAGCATAGTGGTTACCACAGAAGAACAGGATATAGTAAAGGCTATCTTTGTGTGTGTGTGTGTGTGTGTGTGGTGTGTGTGTGTACTTCTGCTAAAGAGGATAGATGCAGTGTGGCAACTACCCCTCATGGGAGTACTACAAACCGACCGTATACACTTTTGTTTAGAAGGAATATGTAGACGAACATATGCATAAAATGTTCTCTTTTTGTGTCCATGAAAAATATTGTTACTGCCATTGTTTGTTTTCAGCTGTTCAGAAACAAGGGTGATCTTTGTTGTAACTTTATTCAGTCCATTGACCAAGTTTGCTCCGAGTCCACCCAATCGATGAAGGTTCAAGTGTGTGTGTGTGTGTTGTGTTTCTCTTGTGTGGTCATTACTATTGCTGATAACTGTCGTGGTTATTCTGGGAGGGGAAATACTGAGTGTAAGATACTGGGGCTGAGGCTGAGAGGTGGTCAGTGAAGAGAGAGAGAGAGAGAGAGAGAGAGAGAGAGAGAGAGAGATAGAATGGTATCGCTCAAGACAGCTGCGTGTGACTTCACTCGCCAAGATATGACCTCATCAAAATTCGACGACTTTCACTTTCCAGTCAGACGTCTTCTCACACGAGAGGCTGAACTGTGAACTGACCAGGCTTTTCTACAGATGAAAGATGTAGGCTTTACCAAATTATTAGTTATCGTTTTATATTTGAATGCATCCATTATATTTTTAGGGTAATTTGTACTGTAGTTCTGTTAACAACGAAGCTGAAGAGCCGATGATGGTCTACACCCATGTCTGATCCGGCTGCCATTTCTGTCTGAGAATAGAACATCTTTCAGAAGCGGTTAACATATTTCATGGACTTTGTCAAAGATGCGTCAAGAGGAGCATCGTAGGTTGCTAACTTTTTGATGAGAAGTAGTGATTTGGTAACCTTGGAGCCAGAGAAACAATCTCCTCTTCCAGGAATTCAATGCTTCAGGAAGCTACAAATGCAGGTTACTGGTTTTTTTATCCTGCGAACACAATTATTACCAATAAGGTGATCAGTCGATTATGTAAAGTTTCCATCTATGTTCGTCTTTTTACTTCAGCAAAACATCTCGACACAAAAGGAAATGTGATAATGCATTGCCATGGAGACCTTTTTTTTTTTTTTTTTTTTTGGAGGTTTTTAAGAAAATGGAGCATTATGGTTACATGCTCAACGATTCCATCTAGGTGATAGTTAGACATTTAAAAAAACACTAAGGCAATGTTGGGTCACTGCAAGGTCAGAGGTTACAATCAACTTCTGTACTTCTTTGTTTGATTATTTCCAGTGACAGTTTATTTTTCTGGGAGTGATGGGGGAAGGAGGATTTTTCAAAATAAAATTAAATCGAAAATAACTAGTGTAGACACGATCAGCACAAATACGATTTACAGGTATTGGTTCATTAATGTGATAAAAAAAACCTAGTTACTTGTTGCACAAATAACAACTAATATCTTAATCTCATGGCTACTTCCGTGAATCATTCCCTCGCTAAATTCTAAGATAAAATAGATACGCTAAAAGAAACATTATACAAACTCCAGTGGATGAACTGAAAGATGAAGGAACTCGTACAAGAGGAAAAGCTATATGGCCGAAACCATTTTTTTCCCTGGAATCCGAACTGAACAAAAAAAAAAAAAAAAAAAAAAAAAAACAGATCCACGTCTCTAAAAACAGATATGAAAGACTTTATTTTATAATGAAATCATCGCCTGTTCTTGAATCAGAAACTTGCTTTTTGCAGAATAGACGTGCATGCATTTTATCTAGATATTATCCATCGCAAGTTTAATAATAATAATAATAATAATAATAATAATAATAATAATAATAATAATAATAATAATAATAATAATAATAATAATAATATAATAATAATAATAATAATAAAATGCTGGAAACAGACCCTCTTTCACATAGGATTTATTAAATACAACTGGCAGAAATTTACAGTTTATTTTGTACAGAATTCTCTCAATTCTCCTAATGACTAGCTTAGAAATATCAGTGTGCCAGAGAAGCAGGTCATTAGGAGAAAAGAGAGAATTCTGCCCAAAATAAATTCTGTAAATTCTGCCATTATAATATTCAATGAACAATAATAATAATACTAAGGTAATAGATAGTTTATTTTTCAGCTCAATGCACATATATGCAATATACAAAGTATAAGACATTAACATACACAATCCAGATACATGCAATAATATGATTAAATAATTATAAATCTACAATACCACACAGTTGCTGAAGCAGTATAAAAGATATTATTTAGACAACCCCTTCTGCCTTCCTTTGATATTCGTGAATGGATGCCGTTGTTAAATCAGAACGGTCAGACTTGACGGGAAATGGACGATAATCGAAACGTTTCAACCAAGACTAATTATTGGAACTGCTTCGGCAAAATATAGCACAGGTATTCGTACTCGATATCTACTACCTCCCCAAGTGATAATAAGGCAGCTGAAGGAGACAGACCCGTAAATGGCATCACTCCCTGTAAGTGATGATAGACGCAGGGTTATAGAAACTGACTTCCGCACTGATGAGGCAACGTGGCTGAGAACGTGTGCAATTGGAAAGACGTGGCGCGACTGTGCAAACCTTATCTATTTCCTAAAGCCTTCTGATTAAAGGATACTCATTGTAGCATGAATCTTGAAGTGGAGGCAACAACATCAAATCCAGTTACGTAGGGGTACGAATAGATCCTAGTCCATGAAATGCACCAATAGCTTTAATCTGTTTTTCTAAGTTACTAAAAAATACATAAAAAATTGTGCTCTACCACAATTATCGTATCATCAATATTTGTTGGTATATCTGTGAGGCAAATAATAGATAAAAAACACTAATACTTAATCAAAGAACTACTGGATATCGTACAGTCGCCATTAGGAGAATTCTGCCAGAGTCTAAATACTTAACCCAAAAAAGCTAAAACTGAATACGTATAACATTCTGAACAATGATACAAGCTGGGATATTAATCTTTTGTTTGTTAGCCTTTATCTTCGATTTTTGACAAGAATTCCACCAGTTGTAGCAAATTCTAATAATAAAAAGTAAAGGATTCTGCTCTGAAAACCACACACTGTCTTTCATTTCATTGTTCACTTTCAGATTTTACACACTTCTTAAGCATATTGTTGTATTGGAGGAAAAAGAGTTTTAAACATTCGAATAAACCCGTCCTATTTAAGTGATATGTATGAAACGAATCCTTATCGTAAAAACATTTGACTCTGCTGCAAAAATCTTAAAAATATGTTGTTGTCTAGTATACTTTTACTTTGTTTGCAAACAAGTATAGAAAGGTTCCTGCCTCTCTTCTCTCTCTCTCTCTACTCTCTCTCTCGTCTCTCTCTCTCTACTAGGATATAATATATATATATATGTGTGTGTATATATATATATAATATATATATATATAGATATATATATATATATATATATATATATATATATATATATATATATACCACTCACACACACACACACACAACACACACACACACACACACATATATATATAGTATATATATATATAATATATATATATATATATATATATATATATAATATATATATATAATATATACACAGGAAGAGAGAGAGAGAGATGGTTGGCGACAGTGGTGGCAAAGAATTACACTCTCAGCATGTGGCTTACTCCAAATCATGTCAAGTACTCGAGTCGAAAATCTCCACCCAAGAAAAAGGAAATGAGGTAAAAACAGCTTTTCACCAGCAAAGCCCATCAGGTAAAAGCCCAGTGATGAGGTGGGGTACCTTAGGGAATGTGGTGTCCTACGGTATCTTGGGGAATGACATATCTTGGTGAATGACGTATCTGGGGAACGACCCATCTCAGGAATGACGTATCTTTGGGGAATGACGTATGTTTGGGAATGACTTATCTTGGGGGACAACGTATCTTGGGAATGACATATCTTGGGGAACGACGCATCTTGGGAACAACATATCTTGGGGAACGACGCATCTTGGGGAGCAACGTATGTTGGGGAATGACGTATCTTGGGGAACGACGTATCTCGGGGAGCAACGTATCTTGGGGAACAGTTGTAACTGGCGGGAGACACTTTAGCACACCTGATAAGTGTTGCCATTCATACAGAGCTAAACCTACCTTTGTTACAATATTATTTTTTTTATTTCAACCAAGGTAAACACTTATTTTTTAATATTGAGAAACAAGCGAGAGACAACCAAGGAGATCATATATTTGAAAATTAAGAAAAAGAAGAAGAAGAAAAATTAGACTATTACATTTCATTACTGTTACTGATATTATAGCACCTGAATGTACTTAATAATCAGCATCTTAAGTTTGCTTGTGACTGCAGTCTTGAGCGCTGTTATGTTTGAGATAATTGTATCAAAACTGATGATGATGATGAGGATGAGAGAGAGAGAGAGAGAGAGAGAGAGAGAGAGAGAGAGAGAGAGAGCATCATTATGTCATGAACTGGTGATGAAATTAAATATATACGATAGAAATTAGAAAATAAATTGAATATAAAACTAAATAAATATAAGATATGTTTATTTTTACCGTGATCATTACGTTTTACTTCCATGAATTTAACTTGATAATTATTTTTACATTGTTCACGATTCGTGATCATTATCTCGTTCTTGAGAGAGAGAGAGAGAGAGAGAGAGAGAGAGAGAGAGAGAGAGAGAGAGAGAGAGAGAGAGAATGTTGCAACCATCAGACAGTGTTTGGAGAGCGATATACTCCTATTATTGCCTCCGTTGCAGGAGTGAGCTATTGCAATCACTGCCCCATTAATAGATCAGTTCCATTACAGAGGACTATTGTGATACAATAGCCTGGCTCTTCTGCTCGGATAATTGTATTAATATTTCTGAAAAAAAGGACTGGTCCACTAGAAGCAGCAGTTGGAGCGTGAATGCTAAACAATTACGCGTTTTTATGCCGATTCTTCCTTTGGTTTCAGTATCCATAAGTTTCATCATGGAGAGAGCTTTGTTTTTATCTTTTAAAGCCTGTAAAAAGGTCTCTAGCAATAAACAGCAAACAGAAAATCTCGCGTTTCGGTCTCCTAGACTTGAAATGTCATTACAAAGTTTCTGAAATATTGGTGTTTATATCCCCCTCTTTGGCGGAGCACTTCCGGTTGAAATGTGCCTCACTGTCGAGAAAATAATAAGATTTAAAGACATAGAGTGCTTCCTGTTGTACTGTAGTACAGCTTAAGGAAAAAGGAATAGTACCCCGTAAGGAATCTACAAAGTAGCTGTAGTCTATTCACATCACCCGTGCATCCGATGCTTAGTCCAGTCCCTTACGACGCTCCTGATCGGCTGTTGATAAGCCAATCACAGGGCTGGATGTATATTCCACTTCTCCTGAGGGATACATCTTCCTTCATGAGAGGTGGGACATACATCCTGCCTATGTGAACTCTCGAGAGAGACTGAGAGTTTCCAGCCAATCAGGAGCGTCGTAAGGGACTGGCCTAGGCATCAGATACACGGGTGATTGTGAATCTACGTTACTATAGCCACATTTTAATTACGTTTTATGAGAAATCATTTCCATGCACCTTATTTTTTTTTCTTCGTTAAACTCATACATTCGATGCGGTGCCTAAGGAATAATCGTACATAAACAGAACAATTCAAAACTTGTACTACTAGACCAATAGAAAGCAATGAGATCCCGTTGAAATATATTATTATTATTATTAGATGAAACCTATTCACACGGAACTAGCATACCAAAGGGGCCACTGACTTGAAATACAAGCTTCCAAAAGAATGTTTGCTCCATCGTCCCTCCGCAGACCCCTAACTGCAGCAGTAACTGATCATGATGCAGAGCCAGTGATTTTTCAACGCCCTGGAGGAGAAGCGAACCCAGGATATCTAAGTGGCATGTCACGACGCTAGCCACCATACCAGCGGACCTCTGTATATAAGCAATCGGCATTTAAACGGATATGAACTAATTGTATCTCTTAAACAAATAAAAAAACTATCTATCTTTTGAATATTTCTTATTATATTTTGTAGGGTTTTTTTTTATGAAAGTTGATATATTTTATTTATTTCGTTCCTCATCTAATAAGAAAATATTCATTTTTATGAGCAGATATTATCTTTTGAAGTTTGGTCTCCCATTTATGTAACATGTTTGCAAGACGAAACACGCACACAGGGCTCCAGAGTATTCTTGCATTCAGAAGGCTAAACATACATCTGTTTATTCAATGAATCATTTTTCAAGTTTCGCTTTCAACATCAGTGAAAAATTCCGCTGTAAAATGCTCCAGTTGCTTTTCAATTGCATGTTTATGCAGGATTCTAACCTTGCACTTCTTTTCATAGTTTTTTTAATTGCAAAGAATTTGCCTAACTCAAATGCTCCGGCAACAAGGATTGATCCAAACCTCCAGCTTACTCACGGCACGTGCTGAAATCTACGGTCAAATAGAGCGTTGTTTCACCAACGAAAATTAAAATGAATATGTTACATTTTATTAGAAATGATTCTTTTCTACTATTTAACATTGCAATTTATCATTTTTTTTTACATTTTTCCTTATTCTAATAAATAAATCACCCAAATATTCCTATCTTTTAAGATTCCTGTTTCTTTAACTCAATGCAAACACCTTTTTCAGACCTGTTTTAGGCTCTTCCATACGGCTTTCCTCCTCCCCCCAACACGAACAACAACATCAACAACAAAAACAACACCACAGTAACTTGCAGGCTCGATTCCAGAGTAAGCGAAAAATAATATAGACCAAAAGGTTACACGGGAAGTGAACTTACATTTTTAAACGGCATGTATCTTATAAAATAGAAATCATATTTTATCCTTACATTTACCTTATAAAATCTAAAATGAATTTCCAAAGTATATGAAGGAAGTCATAATTAATGGTATTAACTAAATTTAAAAAAAGGGGGGTGGGCGAGAAACTGTGGATTATAAAATCCTAAGTCATGGTTCTTTACAACATAAATAAAGTCCTTTTTCTCTCATAAGTTTAAAGGGGCAAAATCCATAGAATCTGTAGAGAAAAAAGGAAAAAAGTTTTGCCGATTTTCTCAAATATTTCGTTATACTTTATGATTCTGAATCTGTAGTTGACGAGATTGTAATTTAAGAGTTAGCTTTTTAATTTATGGAAATATTATCCATGCTGGTATAAAATTAGCTGTCGTATTAAGCATGTATTAATATGTATGTATTTATTTATATATATATATATATATATATATATATATATATATATATATATATATATATATATATATATATATATATATATAATAAATATATATATATATGTAAACGCAATATTAAGCTCGTATTTATTTGGTAAACGTGGAACCCCGAGCGGTAGGCAAACTGATACACACAATCTCTCTCTCTCTCTCTCTCTCTCTCTCTCTCTCTCTCTCTCCTCTCTTCATTCTAACAGGTCATCAAAATGAGAGTCAAGAGGTATGGAAAAATATAACATTTATTTAACAATGGAAAGATAATAATCCAAGTCTCACAGACTAACTACTCAGTTAATCCCACAGATATTTCAAATGTCTTAATCAGTAATTTGTCACACCAATTATCTCTCCTCCCATAGGGGCCCCTCTGTCCCTCCTTGCCAGAATCGTCTGTCCACAAAGACACGAGAAACACACTCGTAAGTACACAGTTTAAAGACAAAGTTAAAGATTAAACATTCTTACAAATGTCAAACAGACACAGCCACTTCTTTGGCTAAAAGTAATTCAACATTACCCATTTTCCAAGCCAGAATATTACACACTTAATACAGATAAACTTTCGCAGAGCTCTCCTCCATAGACTTGGCTAATGATACCATTATCAATGTAAGAGGCGCACACTACATATGAATGCACACTTCGATAACGCCCCACGTTACTGGCTACAACCAGTTTCCCAAAGGCACTTTGACAAACCTCCATGAAGTCACGAACGTTGACCTGCTTAACTATGCATTTTCATATCACGTCATCCCTTTCTGATTTATCAGCTTTATCAGTGGCCATTGCTTCGGACTCTTGTCTCTATGGGAAGTTAAAAGTGAAGTCTTCACATTCCAAGAAATGTCACAACGAACATGTTAAATATATTATTAATTATAACCCCTAGGACTTACATATATATATATATATATATATATATATATATATATATATATATATATATATATATATATATATATATATATCTTTATTTATGGACTTATCACTTTCCTAACATTATATATATATATATATATAGTATATAATATATATATATATATATATATATATATATATATATATATATATAATGTATATAATTTTTATGTATACAATATATATATTCGCAAACTGCCAATTAATATGCCATTGTGAACCCTGAATTCTAAAGTATTTATCCGAATTACTTGTGTACTAAACCACTCATGTTATTGCCAGCTTAACCTTGAAACTCACACCAATGCAATTCATTTTTATCAATACAGGACAGAACAAATATTGACTAGCGAGAGGGGATGCATCCGTATGTGTAACGTTCTCAAGACGAAAGACAATGAAACCTTGTTTATTGTTTATCCTATTCCCTAATAATGATTGTTGCATTGCCTTTGTAATATAGACATTCGTCTTTATCTAGTTATCAATAATTACTTTGAAAGGGAAGAGAGTGAACGTTTTATGTCTTGGTATCTTTTTCAAAAGATGATTTTTATTAGTCCTTATTTACTCAGCCGTCCAAATAGAGAAGATGATTTCTTGTTGACCAAATAGAACTAATAACTTCTGGAAATTGACAAGTAAATTTCCTATGTACTGTATAAAACTATAGGGTGTACAGTAAGACTTTCGAGTCTAAAGTAGAATAAACAGACCAAGAACAATTGATTATGTTTTTGGGGACAAAGAATTTGTTTTCGGGCTAACTGAGAAAGAAAGGGGGGGAAGAAGAAGAAACTTTAAAAATAAAGATCAAGTTGATGAACCACTGAATGATTGGACTGGTAGAGCATTATATTGAAAAACAACTGGTCTTAGGTTTAGTTTTGAGCGAATTCAAACGTTTTCTCAACTAGAGTAAATAGCGTAAAAGGCTGTGAGAGTAGTGCGCTTTGAAATTGAACAGTATGGTAAATATATAGAGAGTATCAACCTGTTTATCAAGATATTCTAGCTACGTACGTTTTAGATCGCACTGAAAACTTGACTGATAACGCACTTCAAAGAATATTTATCTCATTTTCCTTACGATCGAGGAAGGAAGATGCGCCCAGTAATAAAACAAGCATCAAATATTATTAATAGACATCAAGAGATTTAGAGTAACGAACCGCAAACACCGTAGAATGAAAGGGCGCCATCTTCAGAAATTTCGCAGGACCTCAACCCAAATCCTGACGTAGACTAACTCGAACTGTGAACTGGTATTTCAAATGGTGAAACCAATGCACTTCTATGGCCTTTCGGTCTGGGAGACAGCCTTCATCCATTGATTGATTGCAAGGACAGCCTCTGACTTCTCATGGTCCAAGGTTCCAGGTAATAAGCGAGAAATGACTTGTCACTAATCAAAAGCAACAAGAAATCCAATTGCATGTCCAGGAACTCGGAGGTAACATCAGCGGGATTTGGTGAACCGCCTGCTGTCACGGTCACACGAGAGAGAGAGAGAGAGAGAGAGAGAGAGAGAGAGAGAGAGAGAGAGAGAGAGAGAGAGAAGCAATATTTATAAAAAAAAAAGATATTTTGTAAAAAAGTTGAACAATTCCAAGCCGAAGAAAAGATAATTTTATTTACCACAGTAGTTATAAAGAAAGAAAGAATTTTATTTTTCTATGTGAGAGGTATTATTACTCTCCTTGATTCGAGGAGGCCTTATACCAGTGGTGAAAATAAATTATGGACCAAATCCTTAACTTCCATTCCGAGTGGATATAAGGAAGGGAAATGCTCCTAATAATTCTGGATGCTGTAAACACTGGATGATGCGTTGAGGTGGTCAATGTAGTATATCTCTCTCTCTCTTTCTCTCTCTCTCTCTCTCTCTCTTACACACACACGCACACGCGCACACACATACATACACACACACACACACACACACACACACACATATATATATATATAATAAATATATATATTAACATATAATATATATATATCATATATATATATATAATATATATATTAATATTAATATATATATATACATAGATATATAATACATAGATATATAATATAATATATATTATATAATATATACTAATATTATATTATATATAATATATAATATTATATAATAATATATATATATCTAAATATATATATATATATATCTAATATATATATATTATTATAATACATATATACATTTATAATATAATTAATATATTATAATATATTATATATATATATATAATATATATATGTATATACAATATTATATATATATATATATATATCTATATATAATAATATAATCTATATATATATAGATATATATATAATATATATATATATATAGAGAGAGAGAGAGAGAGACGGAGAGAGAGAGAGAGAGAGAGAGAGAGAGGTAACGAAACTAAACCCAAATTAAAATACGTTGTGAGAAGACCAAATACATAACATATATTATATATGGTATATATAGATATTATATACCTATATAATCTATAATATATGATATATTAATATAATTATATAATATATATATAACACATATAATTTATATACAAATATATTTATATATATTTATATATATATATATAATAATAATAATATATAATATATTTATATTAATATATAGATATATAGATATATATATATATATTATATATTTTAAAAAATTAATTTATTTTTTTAAAAATATATCTATATATTAATATTATATATATATAATATATTATAGAAGAATTATATCACATATAGTATATAGATAATATTATATATATATATATATATATTATATATAATAATTATATATATATATATATATATATATATTACATATCATAATTATAATATATATATATAATATATATATTATATATACTAGAAATAATTAAAAAGAGAGGAGAGAGAGAGAGAGAGAAGAGAGAGAGAGAGAGAGAGAGAGAGAGGAGGTAACGAAACCCAAACCCCAATTTTCGAAAATACGTTATGAGAAGACCAAATACATCTACGACAATGAAGCCAGCAACTTATTTCTGTCGACAATTGCAATGTTCCCTTACAGCAAGATCTCGACCTTTTCCCTCTACTTCAGAACTGTATTTTCTGGACCATTAAACCTCCCTACCTGCCTCTTTTCAGAGTTCAGTCCTCTTTGTGTGCCGATGGATAACACGGAGTGGATTTTCAAGGAGAAACACTTGGGTTAAATAGAAAAGTGATATATATACGTATATATATATATATATAATTATATATATATATTATATATATATATATATATAGATATATTTATATATATATATATCTATATATATATATATATATATATATATATATATATATATATATATATTATCTATATATAAATTAAGTTTTCATCTCTTATAACCTCTTGTGTTTCGATTTCATGACACTTCAATACCTTAATATTTTGATTGTACTGGTTAATACAACATCAATTTCTCCAGAGAAATTTGCTAAATATTTCATTAATAATAATTTCATATGAAATACTATTTTCAGACAAAAGATATCCCAATAATAAACCAGTAAAATATGCGCTGAAGTTTATTCGGCGCAATTGAGTTTTCTGTACATCCGCTACAGCGTATAATCAAGACCACCGAAATATGGTTCTATCTTTCGGTAGTCTTGGCATAATGCCGTATGAGCCGCAACTATGAAACTTTAACCCCGTGGGCCGATGGTGGCCAATCCTGTATCGTTGCCAGAAACACGATTATGGCTAACTTTAACCTTAAATATAATACAAACTACAGAGGCTAGAGGGCTGTAATTTGTATTTTTGATGATTGGATAGTGGATGACACACTTACCGATTTGCCGCCCTCTAGACTCAGTAGTTTTTTTAAGATCTGAGGCGGATAAAAACGGCAAATAGTATTTCCTTTTACAAAAAAACTAAAACAAAAAATTACATGGAAGGAATTCTGAGTCGTTGACCTCTTGACGCATAATATGTTTTTCTCTAAAGATGAAACCGCGATGATAAGACGTCTTTAAGAAAATAGCGCAGTGAAGAGGATATTAAATCCCACTTCTCGTGAACTTGAGGTAACTGAAGAAATGGAGGAGGAATTTCTTATATGATTTTAAAACGGGATTCGTCGAAATAAGTTCGTCAATTCTGGTTTGTCTTTGCCATGAAAAATATGAATTTCATATTTTCAATTTCTTCTTGAGTACAGTATCATGCATGTATTTGTGAGTATATATCCCTTCCTCATGTACTCACACGCATTTTGAGTCTTCCCTAAAAGCAAGTGTCAATTCAATTCTGAAAAAAATATGGTGATTAGTTTGTCTTTGATATGACAAATACGAATTTCATATTTTCAAATTCTTCTTGAGTACAGTATCATGCATGTATTTGTGAGTATATATCCATCCCTCATATACTCTTACGCAATTTGAGTATTACCTAGAAGCAAGTGTCATTTCAATTCTGAAAAATATGGTGATTAGAGTGTCTTTGATATGACAACTATGAATTTCATATCTTCAATTTCTTCTTCAGTACAGTATCATGCATGTATTTGTGAGTATATATGCCTCCCGAGGAATATCAACAAGTATCAATATTGAATTAATTTAATATACACGCATTTTGAGTATTGCCTAAAAATAGGGGTCATTTCAATTCTGAAAAATATGGTGATTAGTTTGTCTTTGAAATGACAACTATGAATTTCATATTTTCAATTTCTTCAACAAGCGTCAATACTGAATTAATTTCTTATACTCATACGCATTTTGAGTATGGCGTAAAAACAAGTGTCATTTCAATTCTGAAAAAAAATAGGTGGTGATTAGATACTGCGACGCCTGGGAGAGTTCCATCGCGCGAAAGACGTGTTATGGACTGACTAATCTTATCAGCAACGTAATGGCTTGGGTCCAAGATTGAAGAATCAAAAACAAAAACGAATCAGGAAACTAAAAAAAAAAAAACGACTAAATGATTTTAAAAGACGAAATTTCACAGAGAAATAACGCAAGAGAGTGAAAGCAATCTGATCAAAAGGGTTTTTATGCATTAAAAAACACAGAAAGAACACTTAATAAAGACTACAACCAGGAGAGATAAAAATGTCAAGGTAATTGCAAAGTATGTGACCTTAAATTTATCTATAGCTTGCACTTGGTTGAATTATCATTACAGAGTTGAAAAAAATACTAATATGTTCCCAAGCAACACTTACATTAGTAAAGGCAAAAGAATCATTATTGAGCACTCATTATGCAATGAATAAGCAGGAACTACGTTGATTTTCTTGGGAGAAATAAGTGCCATTTTAATTACTTTTCTTTCAAACACGATTCTCACCTATCAAGGAACGGAAAGGTTAATTATAACCCTGAAATAAAAAAAAATATGAACAAGGCGTGATCTGACCTCCAGCTTACTTGGCACGCGTGTAAGATTTTCCACCCTCACGCATTTGTAAATTTTATAAGCCTAATCTACCGTAAAATTAAAACATGCTAAAATCTATGGTCAAATAGAGCCTTGTTTCACCATCGAAAATTCAAATAAATATGCTATATTGTATTAGAATAATAATTGTTCTGTACTGTTTAACTTGCACATTATTTATATATTTTTTTATATTTTCATTCGAATAAAAACAATCATAAATATCCTATCATAAAATTCCTGTATCTTTAACTCAACGCGAAACACCTTTTTCAAAACTTTTTATGCTCTTCCATAGATCTTCCCTAACCCCCCACAAAAGAACAAGAACGCAAAAAAAAAAAAAAAAAAAACAGCAACAACAAAGTAGCTTGTAGACTCCCTCCCCGAGTAAACGAAAAATCTCTGGTCATTTACCTTACAACAAAAAATAATAATTCTCCTTTTTACAGTGCGTTTTTCTTGTGGCATTTTAATTGAGTGGATTTCCAGCTATCGTTGATTGATGATGGCTCTTCCATCGAGCCTAAGTCGTGACTGATGATTTGTGGGGAGCCGTTCTAAGGGTAAAGTACTAATTATGAAGACCGTTCACCCGTAAGTGCTAATTACATGGCGAGATCGTTGGGAAGGATGCTTTAAAAAAAATATATCTGATTTCCAACAAACTGTGCTTCATAGGTCGTCTGAACTCAACGTTCATACAATTATATTGTGAAGGAGTATCCATACATACATACACACACACCACACACCACACACACACACGCACACATATATATATATATATATATATATATATATATATAATATATATATATATCTATTATATAATATTATATATATTTATATATATATCATATATATATATATATATATATATATATATAATATATATATATATATACATACCATCATATATATATACATATAGATATATCTATATATATATATATATAGATATCATATATATATATATATATATATATATAGTATATATACATATAGATATATATATATATATGTATATATATATATATATATATATATATATATATATATATATATATATATATGTGTGTGTGTGTGTGTGTGTGTGTGTGTGTGTGTGTGTGTGTATGTATGTATGATGTATACTCCTTCACAATATAATTGTATGAACGTTGAGTTCAGACGACCTATGCAAGCACAGTTTGTTGGAAATCAGATATAATTTTTTTTAAAGCATCCTTCCTCCCAACGATCTCGCCATGTCAATATATATATATATTATATATATATATATATATATAATATATATATATATATATATATATATATATAATATATATATACATATGTGTGTGTGAGTGTGTGTAAATATAATATGCATCCACATATATATATATATATATATATATATATATATATATATATATATTATATATATATATGTATATATATATACATATAACTTTCGAAACTGCAGACAAGAACGACTGAGGAAATCATAATAAATAAGCCTGACAAACCATAAAAAAAGTCACATTGGAACCCTCGGCAACTCGTGGGAGTAATCTGACGTTCTGAACCCAAATGCCGATTTGGCCACTTGACAAGGAATCCTTCAACAGAAAATGGGTTTACAATTTTCCGAAGCTGTAGATCGAGCCTATCTTCAAAGTTGACATTTCAATTTACACGAGATAGAGGTTTTTACGTCTCACGGTGTTAAATGCCAGATACAAGTAAAGACATAATTTGCTCTTAATAGACTTGGTATTACTATCTCCATGGGTTGAGAGGAAATTCTATACTTTATGTCATTTTTTAAGCTAGTTGATGTTAATCTTGCGTCAAATTTAATCTATTTATTCATGCTATCTGCACTGGTGGATTCTTAGGAGTTACAAATTCTATGTATATGTGGTATATGTATACTCAATGAAAAACTTGATATTCTCGTTATATCGTAGTTGGTCTGAAAAGGAAATAACAAATTTATTTTTCTAACAAGGCCTTTTGTCCCTAAGTGAGCTTATTCGTCCGTTCATAGCTCCTGAGATATGCTTTGGTGAGACGAATGAGGAAATTAACGGAGGAGACTGAAACTACACAGAAACTAAAGTGAAATTAAAGGGAAACTTTAATTTCAAAAACGAAATGATTTCAAATTGTACTTAGTTCGACTAAGAATTCTAGAGTAAACTAAGCTGAAAATAAACTGAAACTAGATTCAAACTAAAGTGAAACTAAACTGAAACTCAAGGGCACAGGTCTTCATCTATCCCAGATAGACTACAAAAAAAAAAAAAAAAAAAAAAAAAAAAAAAAAAAAACCTTTCAAATCATCCTTCATTCAACTTAAAATATTTCCCGTACCTTCTTCTACTCTCAAGACTTGAATACCTGGTCTTCCCCTATACATAATAAACAGCTTGGTCACTCCACATCCACTTAAGTAAAATAGAAAAACAATCTACTTCGCCTCCGTTCATTTAATCGGAAGACGAAGAGAATCTCCTTTTGATCATCCATAATTTAAGGGAAACGAAAAAAAAAAAAACATCCAACTGAACATTAATCAAGATGAAAGGAATCACCTCCAGCGACATACTATACTTCGAGGAAGAAGTAGCCAGCCTCCTGGTCTCCCCGAAATTACAAGCAGGTCCCATTCCTTTATGCCGGTCCTTTCATGCGACAGTAATAAAGTGGGTCTCATTCTTCCCCTTTAGGGAAATTATTATAATATGGCGGTGAGGTCCCCGCCACCCGGAAAAAAAATATGCTAATGCTCCCCAGTGACCGCGTTTGAATCAAGGTATTATCCAGGAGTTTCTCGCGCGTCTGAGCCGATGTAGCGTTCTTGTAAGCCATTATCGTGAGTATTCCATTATATAAAAATCAGCTATATATATATATATATATATATATATTATATATATCTATATATATATATATATATATATATAATATATAATATATATATATATATATATTATAACGAATTCCACTAGTTTCTGAAGAACTTTCATAACTCCGAGATGGAACCAGTCTTTTCATTTGATAATTTTCACATAGATGGTTATACAGTGGAATAAAATAATCAGCAAGGCTTAACAAATCTATTTTCACCACTTTAAATATATACAAAAGCCATTACCACCAGATCAGAATAAATATGTATTGCCACCACCACTGGATAATGAACTCAACCAAAATAAGCCGTAACAAATCCGACGTAAATTTTTCCAAGGATGAAAAACAGAATTGAAACCGAAGTAAATGCACCGTTACCAAGAGATGGCGTTAGAAGTTAAGTAATTTCACTATTACCAACAGATGGCATTAGGAGTTTGAAATTTACATAAAACCTTTTATAGTAATGAAATTGGTTGGTTTTTCACTATATATATATAGATATATATATATATATATATATATATATATATATATTATACTATATATATATATATATATTATATTATATTATATATATATATGTTTATATATATGGACTTCATGAGTTCCCATGACACAAATAATAAAAGACCAAGTTTATTAACAAAAACGTTTCGTACTCATGCCTCAGTGAATCATCAGTCTGTGAAAAGTAAAAGGCAAAATAGAATACATCATTATCATAGAAAGGAATTTTCACAATGCAATTAAAATTTACAAGTTCAGACAGTAAAAAGTAAAAGCATAAAAACACATAAAGCAGTAAACGAAAAAAGATACTATCAAAACATCAAGCAGGAGAGAAGAGGGAATGACATACAATTTGTATGACGGACAGACAGACACACATACAGACAGAGAGACAGAGAGGGAACAAGCAAATTTTACTGGCATCATTCAAGTATAAAACAAAAAGTTAGAAAACATCCTTACCAATTTGAGAGAGAGAGAGAAAAAAACCCAGCGATTTCCTTCCCTACGAATGACATTTAACTCTTCCCTCACCACTCAAATACGAGGAGACTTTATCGCGACCTAAATCTGAGTCGAGTTCGACTGCCAACTGTAGTCGAGGAAGCTTAAAGTGGCAGGGCAAAGTGGGCGTATCTACAGGTGGTATACTTTGTAAATACACCCACGTTTGCGACAGATACGTGATACTATGACTGCAGGCAGTTGGTGCTATCTTTTCCGTGTAAAATGATGAGTTATATATATATATATATATATATATATATATATATAATATATATATATATAATATATATATATATATATATAATATATATATATATATAATATATATATTCTCCTCACTACTCACTCATGTCGTGTCTGCTTCTTGCTCCTTCTAATATTACCTTACCCGCACCACCCCCACAGCTTCTATTAGTCCACACGCCACCTACAGCACTATACATTTGACATCATATCAGTTGACATAAGAGCCAGTATTGTACCTGTAACTTCTTAACTTTTCCAGCTATCAAATCACAGCCTCCACCTCCTCCTTTTGAAACTAACTTTCCTTTGATGCTCGCTGGCACGGCTGAAAGTAATCATATGAAAGGAAATGCTTTGACAAAATACAGAAGAAAAAAAAATCCAATACCCATTTCTGCACGGGGAAGGTCTTTGATTCCTGGAAAGGGATAATGTAAAATAAAAATTATTACTGTTTGCTGGGCGGCATCAGATCTTTAAATGGATGTAATCACTTATCAATTCTCCTGACGCACAGCTTCCAGTGAATTTCTTCTAATCATGGGTACCTGTCGATCAACGACCCACATCTCTCTCTCTCTCTCTCTCTCTCTCTCTCTCTCTCTCTCTCTCAGCCATTACGTGTAGGTGCGTGTGTGTGTACAATGCTTCCTCATATTAGGATGATACGTAATGAAATGCCAAATATGATCCCTCCTGGTTTCCAGATAGGTAAGAGAACACGAAGTGAGTGAAAGGCATTTGCTGCCGATCGTATTCTGGAACGATCCGGAGCAATTATAATTATCATTCCTAAAGGAAAAACGAACGATTTCAAATTACCGAGCGGGGCTTCTTTCATTCGTCGTGTATGAGGAAACTTCGACTTGAACATGAAGTCGTGTTTTTTCTTCTGTGATTGTTTTTTTTCAAATTACGCGGATTGAGTCTCTTGATATTCAGCGATTGGTCTCAGTAAGACCTTTCATGTTCGTGAAAAGGATATTGAAAAAATCGTTTAGGTTATAACTTCTTTCCGAATACAATCACTCGTAATATTTATATAATTCTAAGGCTTTGATAAACATACTTAGTTTTGCACTGGACCTTTTCGTATACGTAAATATAAAGAATACAAATTCGTTTTATTTAAAAATTCGTTTAGTTATTACTTCTTTCAGAATAAAATCACTCGTAATATTTATATAATTCTAGGGCTTTGGTAAACATACTTAGTTCTGCACTGGACCTCTTTGTATACGTAAAAATAAAAAATACAAATTCATTTTACGAATTCCTTGGAAAATAAATGTCATTCGTTACTTTTTCTTTTTAAGTTAATGGTTTTTATAGAAATATTAAATTTGCAATTACATCTGAGTCACAAGTGGTTTAAATTTTTCTATTAGCATAAAAGACATAATGGCCATTCGTATTCAACCTGTGAATTTTTTTTTTATTGAAGATAACTCTGCAAGTATTTGTATGTTTGTGTAGCAATCAGTGGAACTATTTGTTACAGATTTTTCTCAATTATTAGGAACCTCCCACAATAAGTTCGAAGAAAGGTAGCAGAGATATTGCATGCAAGCAAAAATAAGAGGTACTTCGTGTGTGTGTGTGTGTGAGTATGTATGTATGTTTGTGTGTGTGTGTGTGTGTACTTGTACTCGTATGTGGGAGAGAGACGAATGGTTGTGAAAAGCGATATCTTTATTTTACCTAAACTGTCTGATAAGAATGAAATCTACTGGTCCCATTCGCTAGATATTTGCCTCAACACAACGAGTTTATTTACATTTTCGTTCGAGTGCCAGTTCACAGTGCCCTCAAGATATTGTAAGTACACACTTCTGCTAACACGTAAACTCATCATATGAATACAAATTTGCTTACCAACGATTTGGCAGGTTTTCCTTGTGATGATTTACATATAAACTGCTGACTACATTATCGGAAATCTTCATAAATACGTTGGCAAACGAAAGGGTGTGTTATCTTTTTTATTTCCTCAGCATTTTTATGAATTTTTTTCTGGGGCCCTCCAATACTACATACATACATAGATAAACACAAACACGTGTGTGTGTGTTTGTGTGTGTGTGCGCTTGTATATTTATCTATATACTTTTGTATCGCATACTTACATATTCCAAATATGATACTCCACATTTTGTCATAAGACCCAGTTATAACCTTGGAAAAAATATATAGAGTGCCATATTTATGTATTCTTCTCGCGAGGATCATAATTTCCCATTTATAAACATAACTTCATAGCATATTTTCCATGAATTGGTGGCTCATTGTCAGTACTGTGGAATGCCCCTACGAATTTGGTTTTGGACGGCAATTTTTCAGTTATGATTCTCTCCAGGTCAAAGGGATCAATTATATTTCATAATATATTTTAAGAAGTTCTTACTATTTTTTTCATGAGTGATATCTCTTTCACGTTTCGATGGCCCGTTCTGTAGAAGACGTTTAAGAAAGTATGGCTTACACTGTAACGATAATAATAATAATAATAAGGGGAGTAGAACCTCTCTTAAACATGCCCCGTTTAACTGGATAGCTGCATCAATTGAGTTCATTTTATATAGAGTCTTTTCTAATATCCGTAAGATCCGTTTCTCTCTTACTTTAATATTTGACAAAAAATGGCCGGTGTTCACATTTTGGAGAGAGAGAAATACGTCAGCGGAGTGTGTCGTGTTTGGCAGTTTTTATTCCCTATATAACAAAATGAGGTAATGAAATACGGGTTGGTAAACCTGTAGAGTTTAACAGCAGGTTCCCGCAAATTAGAACAAGGTAATGAAACACGGGTTTGTGATCCCGTAGAGCTCGAAAGCAGGTTTTAGTAAAACGGTAAGGTGTAGTGAAACCTGGGTTGGTAAGCCCTTGAGTTTACCATCAGGTAATGAAACACGAATCTGTAATCCCGTAGAGTTTAAAATCAGATTTCAGTCTGTTCTGGTGAACCTTATTTAAGATGAGGGGTGCTGGCGACTGTATATGTTGGGGACCAATGTTGCAGAATTATCCAACATATTCCATTAACTTCTTTGTTGCTCTACACAAGCTGCTGCTGTGTGTCTCTATCAGAATATGATGAACATTGGCCGATTATTGCACCACATTGACGTGCGAGAGGTAAGAATAAAAAAAAAAAACGGAGAATACATCATATGAAGTTAACTCTAATAATAATAATAATAATAATAATAATAATAATAATAATAATAAAATTGGTGTACTTGGGAAGCAGACCCTCTCTCAAACATGCTTTACTACTACTATTACTACTACTACTACTACTACTACTACTACTACTACTACTAATAATAATAATAATAATAATAATAATAATAATGTGGCGCCGTGGCAGAGTGGGTTAGACCGTCAATTGACTGGTTAAGCAACATTGGGGCTGGTCAGTCGTTCGATGGGTGACCGCTCTCCTCAGCGTTTATTCCTTTGGAAAGGATCTTTACTATAATTTCCTTAGTCTACTCAGCAGTAAATTAGTACCTATTCCTGATGGGGTAGGGTCCAGCTATGGGTTAAATAGCAAAACTCAGCAATGATGGAAAGAAATGAAGGATTAAACGACAACGACGTAAATGGAACCTCTGGCAACAGAGGAGCTTCGTCTGGCAGCTAGGTATTCAGCCCAATTGAAGGGGAAGACGGTCGGGTACTTGGAGGTCGTCATCCAGCAACTGACCACCACAACGACAGTAACCAACAACCAGAGACTGGAGCTACAGAATCAAACCAGAGGAAGAAATGGACAAGAGAAGAAAATAAGGAAATACGAAGATGATACATCAGAAACAACCCGACGGAGAGAGGATATAGAAGAAGGTTGGTCAACATCTGGAATGAGAGGAATAACACCCCCCAAACAGAGCAGAGGCTGGCAGACCAAATAAGGAACATAAAGAAAAAGAACTGCTTTCCCAACAGAAAGAGAGGATTAAGAAAGGGAAATGACACACGGCAACGAATTACAAGAAGACGAACTGAGAGACGATGCCACAGAAGACGACAAGGATGATGAGGTATCAAACAACGACATATGAAGAAACACCGATGAAGTAACAGACAGGACGGAATGGTTAGAAAAGATCAGACAATGGGTGAAGCCAGATACAGAGAGAAGAAAGATCCCCTCCATGAAACAAGTGAGGTCAATGAAATAATGAGACTAA
Organism: Macrobrachium nipponense; assembly: GCF_015104395.2. Lineage (NCBI taxonomy): Eukaryota > Metazoa > Arthropoda > Malacostraca > Decapoda > Palaemonidae > Macrobrachium > Macrobrachium nipponense. Next base: position 197,210 of record NC_061107.1, read on the forward strand.
TACACACCACCAATATCACAGAAACAAATAACTCGACATATGCAGGAGCAAGATTAGTAGCAGAACCGATGGGGATACAGATACAAACAACAACACCACCAGCAGGACCAACCCAACAGAAACCAAAACAGCAACCGCCTTTGAAAAGGCGCCTGGAAAAGCAAATCATCGTGATGAGATCTGACTTGAGTAAACTGAAAGAGATGGCAGAAAAAAGGCTAAGAAGCAAGAAAACAAGAGAGAAACTGAACGAGAAATACAAAGTACAGGAGAGGGGACTAAACAACACAATAGAAGATGTAAAACAGAGGCTTAAGGCCAAAGCACATAAGATCCAACGGTACATGAACAGAAATAAGGGATAGCAACAGAACAAACTATTCGGAACCCACTAGAAAAGACTATACAGCCAACTAAGAGGGGAAGACAACCACTAAGAAATTCCTGAAGCCGAACCAAGTAAGAGACTATGGGAAAACATATGGAGAAATCCGGTATCACACAACAAACATGAACATGGCTCCAGGAAGTCAAGGCTGAAGAAATAGGGAGAATAAAACAAAGATTCACTGACATCACGACAGACACAGTCAGACACCAACTAAAGAAAATGCCCAACTGGAAAGTTCCAGGTCCCGATGAAGTCCATGGGTACTGGGTCAAAAACTTCAAGGCTCTACACCCAAGAATAGCAGAACAGCTCCAGCATTGTATCACAAATCACCATACGCCCAAATGAATGACCACAGGAAGAACATCCTTAGTCCAGAAAGACAAGAGTAAGGGAAATATAGCCAGTAACTACAGGCCTATCACCTGCCTACCAAAATGTGGAAGTTACTAACAGGTATCATCAGCGAAAGGCTATACAACTACCTAGAGGATACAAACACCATCCCCCACCAACAGAAAGGCTGCAGTAGGAAGTGTAGGGGCACAAAAGACCAGCTCCTGATAGACCAAATGGTAATGAAGAACAGTAAGAGAAGGAAAACCAACCTAAGCATGGCATGGATAGACTATAAGAAAGTTTTCGACATGGTACCACACACATAGCTAATAGAATGCTTGAAAATATATGGGGCAGAGGAAAACACCATCAGCTTCAGCAAAAATACAATACGCAACTGGAATACAATACTTACAAGCTCAGTAATAAGACTAGCAGAGGTTAATATCAGGAGAGGGATCTTCCAGGGCGACTCACTGTCCCCACTACTCTTTGTAGTAGTCATGATTCCCATGACAAAAGTACTGCAGAAGATGGATGCTGGGTACCAACTCAAGAAAAGAGGCAACAGAATTAACCATCTGATGTTTATGGACGACATCAAGCTGTATGGTGAGAGCATCAAGAAAATAGATACCCTAATCCAGACTGTAAGGATTGTATTTGGGGACATCAGGATGGAGTTTGGAATAGAAAAATGTGCCTTAGTCAACATACAAAAGGACAAAGTAACAAGGACTGAAGGGATAAAGCTACCAGATGGGAGCAACATCAAACACATAGATGAGACGGGATACAAATACCTGGGAATAATGGAAGGAGGGGATATAAAACACCAAGAGATGAAGGAAACGATCAGGAAAGAATATATGCAGAGACTCAAGGCGATACTCAAGTCAAAACTCAACGCCGGAAATATGATAAAAGTCATAAACACATGGGCAGTGCCAGTAATCAGATACAGCGCAGGAATAGTGGAATGGAATAAGGCAGAACTTCGCTGCATAGACCAGAAAACCAGGAAACATATGACAATACACAAAGCACTACACCCAAGAGCAAATACGGACAGACTATACATAACACGAAAGGAAGGAGGGAGGGGACTACTAAGCACAGAGTACTGCGTCAACATCGAGAACAGAACACTGGGGCAATATCTGAAGACCAGTGAGGACGAGTGGCTCAAGAGTGCATGGGAAGAAGGACTGATAAAAGTAGACGAAGACCCAGAAAAATACAGAGACAGGAGAAAGACAAGCAGAACATAGGAATGGCAAAACAAACCAATGCACGGACAATACATGAGACAGACTAAAGAACTAGCCCGCGATGACACATGGCAATGGCTATGGAGGAGAGAGCTCAAGAAGGAAACTGAAGGAATGATAACAGCGGCACAAGATTAGGCCCTAAGAACCAGATATGTCCAAAGAACGATAAATGGAAATAACATCTCTCCCATATGTAGGAAGTGCAATACGAAAAATGAAACCATAAACCACATAGCAACGAATGTCCGGCACTTGCACAGAACCAGTACAAAAAGAGGCATGATTCAGTGGCAAAAGCCCTTCACTGGAGCCTGTGCAAGAAACACCAGCTACCTTGCAGTAATAAGTGGTACGAACACCAACCGGAATGAGTGATAGAAAACGATCAGGCAAAGATCCTCTGGGACTATGGTATTAGAACGGATAGGGTGATACGTGCAAATAGACCAGACGTGACGTTGATTGACATAATCAAGAAGAAAGTATCACTCATTGATGTCCCAATATCATGGGACACTAGAGTTGAAGAGAAAGAAAGGGAAAAAATGCCTAAGTATCAAGACCTGAAAATAGGAATAAGAAGGATATGGGATATACCATTGGAAATTGTACCCATAATCATAGGAGCACTAGGCACGATCCCAAGATCCCTGAAAAGGAATCTAGAAAAACTAGAGGCTGAAGTAGCTCCAGGACTCATGCAGAAGAGTGTGATCCTAAAAACGGCGCACATAGTAAGCAAAGTGATGGACTCCTAAGGAGGCAGGATGCAACCCGGAACCCCACACTATAAATACCACCCAGTCGAATTAGAGGACTGTGATAGAGCAAAAATGTAAAAAATAAAAAATAAAATTATAATAATAATAATAATAGTTCATATTATACTGCCCTTACACGTAAAATAACTTTTCCTACGTATTCCATATCCATCACGACATTCTCTAACTGAGCAACGCTATTATCTAACTAAGCAACTCTCCTTCCATCTTCTCTAAGTGCATTTACCAGCAGGTATAAAATGCTGCCATTGTTACCCCATATCACAGAGATGTTGAAATCTCCCCAAAGCTTCTCAGACAGACTATTTCTGTATTTTAAATCCTACCAAATTTTTCGTCCACTTCTCAGACTCTACACACACGCACGCGCGCGCTTCTTTCTGAAGGTAGAAAATGAAGTTATACCAGAGGGAAGTTATTGTTGAGGAAGGTAAGTACAGTTTACAGATGGATCTCGGTCAACAAAAAGGCGCAAATGGACTGTTGCTGTCTGAAAAGAATAATTCATTGGGGATTTTGAATAGCTGGAGAGTTCCAAGAGAGTAAGTGGTGGATGTAAATTTCGAAATGGCTTTTGAGTTGCTGTTCCAGATGTGAGGGTAATAAAAAATAAAAAAAAAATATACGTTCGTGAATGGGAAACATAGGTTTTTGGGATTAGAATAACTGTAGATTCAATTTCATAGTAATAATGGTACCATCAATGTTATTATTATTATTATTATTTTTTTCTCTATCACAGTCCTCCAATTCCACTGGGTGGTATTTATAGTGTGGGGTTCCGGGTTGCATCCTGCCCCCTTAGGGGTCCATCACTTTTCTTACTATGTGTGCCGTTTCTAGGATCACACTCTTCTGCATGAGTCCTGGAGCTACTTCAGCCTCTAGTTTTTCTAGATTCCTTATCAGGGATCTTGGGATCGTGCCTAGTGCTCCTATGATTATGGGTACAATTTCCAATGGTATATCCCATATCCTTCTTATTCCTATTTTCAGGTCTTGATACTTAGGCATTTTTTCCCTTTCTTTCTCTTCAACTCTAGTGTCCCATGATATTGGGACATCAATGAGTGATACTTTCTTCTTGATTATGTCAATCAACGTCACGTCTGGTCTATTTGCACGTATCACCCTATCCGTTCTAATACCATAGTCCCAGAGGATCTTTGCCTGATCGTTTTCTATCACTCATTCCGGTTGGTGTTCGTACCACTTATTACTGCAAGGTAGCTGGTGTTTCTTGCACAGGCTCCAGTGAAGGGCTTTTGCCACTGAATCATGCCTCTTTTTGTACTGGTTCTGTGCAAGTGCCGGACATTCGTTGCTATGTGGTTTATGGTTTCATTTTTCGTATTGCACTTCCTACATATGGGAGAGATGTTATTTCCATTTATCGTTCTTTGGACATATCTGGTTCTTAGGGCCTAATCTTGTGCCGCTGTTATCATTCCTTCAGTTTCCTTCTTGAGCTCTCTCCTCCATAGCCATTGCCATGTGTCATCGCGGGCTAGTTCTTTAGTCTGTCTCATGTATTGTCCGTGCATTGGTTTGTTTTGCCATTCCTATGTTCTGCTTGTCTTTCTCCTGTCTCTGTATTTTTCTGGGTCTTCGTCTACTTTTATCAGTCCTTCTTCCCATGCACTCTTGAGCCACTCGTCCTCACTGGTCTTCAGATATTGCCCCAGTGTTCTGTTCTCGATGTTGACGCAGTACTCTGTGCTTAGTAGTCCCCTCCCTCCTTCCTTTCGTGTTATGTATAGTCTGTCCGTATTTGCTCTTAGGTGTAGTGCTTTGTGTATTGTCATATGTTTCCTGGTTTTCTGATCTATGCTGCGAAGTTCTGCCTTCGTCCATTCCACTATTCCTGCGCTGTATCTGATTACTGGCACTGCCCATGTGTTTATGGCTTTTATCATATTTCCGGCGTTGAGTTTTGACCTGAGTATCGCCTTGAGTCTCTGCATATATTCTTTCCTGATCGTGTCCTTCATCTCTTGGTGTTTTATATCTCCTCCTTCCATTATTCCCAGGTATTTGTATCCTGTCTCATCTATGTGTTTGATGTTGCTCCCATCTGGTAGCTTTATCCCTTCAGTTTTCGTTACTTTGCCTTTTTGTATGTTGACTAAGGTGCATTTTTCTATTCCAAACTCCATCCTGATGTCCCCAGATACAATCCTCACAGTCTGGATAAGGGTATTTATTTCCTTGATGTTCTTACCATACAGCTTTATGGCGTCCATGAACATCAGATGGTTGATTCTGTTGCCTCTTTTCTTGAGTTGGTACCCTGCATCCATCTTCTGTAGTACTTTTGTCATGGGAATCATGGCTACTACGAAGAGTAGTGAGGACAGTGAGTCGCCCTGGAAGATCCCTCTCTCTATTATTATTATTATTATTATTATTATTATTATTATTATTATTATTATTATTATTATTATTATTGATGGAACAAGTGTTGCTGACGCTGACACAGTTTAGTTACGTATGTCTAAAAGATAGCAAGGAAATTGAAAGGTTTTTGTTCTTTCTTTTATGCATTGAGAAGAGAGAGAGAGAGAGAGAGAGAGAGAGAGAGAGAGAGAGAGAGAGAGAGAGAGAGAGAGTTTGAAGTTCAGTCACTTGACATCCTCAACATTTCATTAAGTGTTTACAACATCCAGAATTATCAGATTTATTTCACTTCTTATATCACTCAGTACTCAGAGAGAGAGAGAGACTGCTCCAGATGCAGAGAGAGAGAGAGAGATGAGAGAGCGAGAGAGGAGAGGAGAGAGAGAGAGAGCTCCTCAACGTTTCATTAAGTGTTTACAACATCCAGAAATATCAGATTTATTTCACCTCTTATATCTTCTCAGAATGAGAGAGAGAGAGAGAGAGAGAGAGAGAGAGAGAGAGAGAGAGAGAGAGAGAGAGAGAGTAGTTTGAAGTTCAGTCACTTGATGTAACAACCCTACAAATTAAATTTTATGCCAGATAATACTCAGCCCCTTTATAAGAATGGCAACTCTTAGACAAACTTCCTGGATGCTTATGCTATGTAAATCATCGCACAATCAAATATGATATTTCAATTGCCTGGAAGCCAATAACTAGTCTCACGTTGCTGTAAGCAAGAAAACACTAGTCGCTCATGTATGTTTGGCACCAATATATCTAAAGCAAAAAAAAAAAAAAAAAAAAAAAAAAAAATAATAATAATAATACGCTCCATATGATGTCTAAATTGAAAGTATCTTTTTTAACTGAGTCATAAATTACTATCATATATGTTATTACGAGGTATAGAGCGAATACTGTAATAAAAAATAATTAATTTGGTATATTAATATGCATGAATCGTGTTGGCTGACAAACATGAAAAAATTCTTTGGCCTAATATTCTAATTCACGCTCGGGTAAGTGCATTTATTAGCTTCGTCTAGTGCATACATTAACGAGTTTATTAGAATATTATTTACAAATAAAGTTGGGAAAACACGTCAGGTTAAATGATGTAAATTCAGAGCAGAATTTCAAAAATTATTCATGATTTCTAAAATTTGCCGTATAAAAAATATCTTCAGAAGTTTGAAGACATACAACCTTTTCCTAAAACATAAATCCAATAAGACTTCTTGGCAATGAAACCTCTTTAATAATATCTACGAAGATTGTCGCGTTCTGTTCAATAGACGAAGTTATAAAGCAAACTGAGGATCTTACTGTATCCTAGAAAGGAAATTGATGAAATTTTCGCTTACTCTGAAGTAAGGCTATAAACTACTTTGTTGTTCTTGTTCTTGTTCATGTTGGGTGGGACCTGGTAGGAAAGATCTATGGAAAAGCCGTAAAAAGGTCTGAAAAAAGATGTTTCGCGTTGAGGATATTTATGATTTATGTGTTAGAATGAACATCTCAAAAATAAATAATGTGCATGTTAAACAGTATAGAACAATTATTTCCAAAAACATATAGCATATTAATTTCAATTTACGTTGGTGAACATACGCTCTTCTTACCCGTAGATTTCACCACGCACCCCGATTAAGCTGGAGGTCGGATCACGCCTTTTTCTGGACAACTTCAGTGTTACCTCTAACTTTCATCAGCTTATAAAAACGCTATAAGAATCCTCCGTGTCATCCAAACCTGGCCAGCCTAGACTTCACCTCTTATTTTTTCCCCAAGGCCCTCTGGTAAATAACCTGGGTCACATTTCTCCTCAACTCCCTCTCTCTCTCTCTCTCTCTCTCTCTCTCTCTCTCTCTCTCTCTCTCCTCATCTGTCAGGGATATAGGATAAGCTCTTACGGGTCGTCAGCTGACTCGAAGCTATTACTTACGGACTGTAATAATCGTGACTCTTATGTTCACTGGAAGCTGCAACAGCTGACGTCTTTTAATTCTGTTTTCAGTGGCACTGACGAAAGTTCATTACATGTTGTTCTAAGAATAGTAGACTCATTTTATGATTTTTACTTATTAATTATTTTGTGCTTCTGCTGGATAGCAGGTAATCCATACCAAACCTCTCGAGAAAAATAATCTGTAAACAAAAAATGACAAGAAAGAAAGTTGCTAGATTACTGAATATTATGCTCGCCATTACACTTGCCACGTTGTAACATTTCTCGTTATAGTCTCCCACTGGATTGGTCTCTCTCTCTCTCTCTCTCTCTCTCTCTCTCTCTCTCTCTCTCTCTCTCTCTCTTTGTGTGTGAAAAGTTGAATAATGTAATCGAAATGAAGTCGTACGTTCTTCGAAAGTATTGACATTGTATTAGTCATACGAAACATTCAAATATATTGCCACGTAAATAACTAAGATGATGAAAAAATAAAGCTTATTTATTAAAAAAAATTAAAAAGGTGAACCCTTGAAAAAAAAATAGATTAAAAAAATAACCCTTTGTCAATGAGCTGGAGATAGCACCAAAGAAAAAAACTATGGGCTGATCCATATTTCTTCAGAGTCGAAGACATCGGGAGAAGGAAAAAAAATTTGGTTATAAGAGGACACGTTAAAACCGACCTTTAAGAAATAGACTCAGAGAGAGAGAGAGAGAGAGAGAGAGAGAGAGAGGAGGAAGAGTAGGTGAAATGAAAATGAGGTAAAATGAAAGTGATCGTATCAAGATTACTTTAAGACTTCACGGAACGCCAGAGGTTAATTGTTATTTGATGTTTAAAAGGAACTTTATATGAAAATGGGGACGTGATCTTTCCGTCTTAATTATACTGGGGTCGTTAAATTGGGGTAATGTACCGTACAGTGAATTTTTTATATCAATTCTACAGATCTCAGGATCTGTACTTTTATGTCATACATATATAAATGTGTGATATATATATATACACATATATATATATATATATATATATATATATATATATATATATATATATATATATATATATATATATATATATATATATATATATATATATATATATATATATATATATATATATATATATATATATATATATATATATATATATATATATATTATATATATATATATATATATATATATATATATATATATATATATATATATATATATATATTATATATATATATATATATATATATATATATATATATATATATATATATATATATATATATATATATATATATATATATATATATATATATATATATATATATATATATATATATATATATATATATATATAATATATATATATATATATATATATATATATATATATATATATATATATATATATATATATATATATATATATATATATATATATATGTGTGTATACATATCTTAATATATATCTATATATACACACATGCACACACACATATACACACATCTTTTCTAGCCTGTTTTACCAATTTTTATCTCATCTAAGCCATGATTAGATTTAAAATCTACAGAAGCAAATCAGGATTAGTGGCCTTTTCAGTTTTATGAAAAGAAAACTGTTGTGCCAGGCTTTGTCTTTCCGTCTGCACTTTTTTTTCTGCCCGCCCTCAGATCTTAAAAACTACTGAGGCTAGAGGACTGCAAATTGGTTTAATGATCATCCACCTTCCAGTCATGAAACATACCAAATTGCAGTCCTCTAGCCTCGAAAGAGTCTATTTTATGTTCGGTTAAAGTTAGCCATAACCGTGCTTCTTGCGGTGGTTTAAGTTTCATGGGTCGAGGTTCGTACAGCATCATACCGATATCTATTTCCGGTGGCCTTGATTATCCGCTGTACAGAAAACTTGATTGCCTTCGGCGCATTTTTTTACTACTCTTATTTAGGTGTAAATCTTTTGAAATAGGTTTACACAGAATTCGTTAATCCTGACGTTAACATTCTTCATCAAAGTTCTTCAGCCGTTGCCACAGGAGACGAAGTCAATTTTGCATAATGAGAATTCTATTTCCCCGATAAGGTCTCTCCTCGCCGTAAATACTTGTTAAACTTCTAATGCTTCCTAGAGACATTTCTGAGAATGTTTTTGTAAAGGAATCCTAACTACCTTAAAATTTGGCAATATCCTTTCAAGAATTCCTAACTACTTAATCAAAATCACAGTGCTGGAAACTCTCCTCAGTCTCTCTCGAGAAGACAAGTCTGGCCTTGACAATGAAATGCCAGGACATCAGCTGATTGATTAGTTGATGAAGTGAAACGCCCGTAGAGTCTTTTTTTAAGAAAAGATATATTTTTTTATCTCTTGGAGGAAGAGAAAAGGAAATAAAAAGAGAATTGAAATGCATTGTATGGGTGTATGTTTTCTTTGTGCCTTGAAAGACACAAATATATTGGGGATACACAGATTATTATTATTTTTTTTATTGTGTTGGAGAGATTACTTTGAAAATGGTGCCGTAAATGGTGTTGCATCTGGAGAAATTGTGTGTCATATGGTTCAGAATTACTGTTGTATGCTATTTGAATTTCACCCTTACTTGAAATCTTTGAAAGAGAATTGTTGCTATGGAGAGTTATTATTATTATTAATAACTGTTATACTTGAGATGTGTTACGGGAGGGTTGCTTAAGTATAATTATCATTACGGGAGACATAATTTGCGAGAGATTTGAGATATTTCATGGGAGATTATTTCATGATTATTACAGATAATTATTCATGGAGAATTATTACGATGAATTAATGGGAGAAGTCTTGTCTTAGTTATTTGTTGAGTTTTTGTAATTTTGGAGAATATTTCAGTCATTCACGATGAAGAGTTTTGCTGAATCTTGATGAATCTGACTGAATCTTGGTGAATTGTGGTGAATCTTGCTGAACGTTTGCTGAATTTTTTGCTGAATTCCTTGGAGAATGGACAAGCATTAACATTGGTAATGTTTTTTTTTTTTACTGATACTGGTGATTTTGATGATAGCAATGTTTTGTGATTTTGCTGATAATGATACTTCTGATACTGATTTTTTTTTTTATACTAATACGTGGGCATTGTAACGCTATCAAGGGAGGTGGAATTTTTTTTAAATTTGGGTGTAACTAACAACACATAATTTTTTCTTTTTTTTTCCTTTTTTTTATGTGTTCAGCAGATAATTGCTTGGCATCGGGTGAGTTACGGGGGATAGTTAATAATGCAGTTGATTTTTCTTTTCTCCTTTTTTGGAAATTAGCCATCGCTGACACAAGTTTTTTTCATCATGGGTGAATTTGAATTTATTTTTTCTCTCCAGTTGGTGTGAATATTTTTTAATAACTCAGTTCGTGACTTAGAGTCATTGTTCGGGAACGTGTTTGTGTTTCAGCTATTTGATGCTACAGAGGTATATAGGGGAGAATTTCTTGCACAATACATTTGTTGTATTTGTGACAACTTTGTGAAAGATAGGAAACTTGGTTAAGTTTTCTAGTGACCTATGTCGTAGTGCATATGGAGAAGTCTTGGCAAAGACCCTTTGAATTTGGAATTCTGTTATAAGGAGTTGTGGCACATTGGTGATTTTTTCTAGAATTTTCTAGACAGTTTTATTTGCCGAGTTTTTGCCCTTTTTTAGCAGTTATGCTAAATGGAGAAAGTTTTATAGTTTTTGACTATAACATTGAGTTATTCTCTGGAGAATTGAGATATATCATTTGGAGTTATAATTGGAGGTATATATTATTTTGGAGCTATAATTGAGATATATTATTGTGGAGTTATAATTTGAGATATAATATATGGGAGATATATTTTTGGCCATTTTTGATATTTCCCAATGTGATATGAGCTATGTTTAGTTCAAATATTTTGCAGCCATCTTTGTTGCAAATGGAGACACATATTTGGAAATTATGGGGCAATATTTGTGAGTGTGTGAGCTAGATGCCTTGAGTGCACATTTTTTTGGAGATATATTATTTGGAGCCTTGTTTTGTTCCACATGGAGTTATTGGGGAAATAGAGGTAAATATTTTGTATTTGCCGAAATAGAGGTGATTATTCTCTGTTCCTGGAGTGGTGTTCTTTTTTTATTAACATATGGCTATTGGAGAAATAAGAGTGAATAATATGGGGTTGGTTATTAACCAAATGGAGGAAATATTTTTATATCCGGAGTGGTGTTATTATTAATATGGTGTCTCATAATGGAGTTGGAATTAATCTTGGGCGGGTGACCCTTTTTTTTGTGGTTATGGGAGTTTTTTCGAGCCAAGAGAAGATTTCTGTGGTTCTTTCTCTTTGGTTTCGTGACTATTTAGAGGAGAGTGGCATTACTGCATTACGAGTCCTATGGAGATGTGTGCATTTTTTATGTTCACAAGTGTATTGTTCTTGGAGGCATATAATTGGGCAAAGTCATGTTGAGAGAATAAGTCTTTGAGACAAATGTTTGAACACAATAGTCATATCCTGGAGTTAATTCTGTGAAATGTGTCAGTTAGACCTTTTTCTATAGAATCATGAGTTTCCAAACTTGTGTGTCTGACTGGACATTTTTTATGCTGCTGTTTGAGCATAAGTCCGCAGGTGGATTTTTCTGCTGACAGGCGATGTGATGAGCCGTGTGCTGACTTCTTTTCCTCTGATGATGATAGATGAGAATTTTCGCAATATCTGGAAATGTTGACAATAGCATTTCACGAAAGCGCATGTGTAAGAGTTTGCTTTCTGGCAAATTCCATAACTTTACATGGAGCATTTCTTGGAAAAACGTGGGGAGTTATGCATATTATACATGTATTATGTATTTTGTGATTGGGGAAACCTACTTGTGATTATCCTTTTTTTTATTATTTTTCTTCCTTTCCCTATGGGAGATATAATTTGGGGATTGAGTTTTAAATAGCATTCCTTCTTACCGGGAGATGTTATTTTTTCGGGAGTTGTTATTTACGTAAATGGGAGTTTGACATTAAGTCTCATTGTAATTAATTGTATGAGCAGTAAAGGTTTTTTTTTTTGCTGTTAAACATTGGAGATCTTTGCTGATTTTGTGGGTTGTTTAGATATCATAGCTTGAGAGAACATTTTTGGGTCTGGGCTTGTTACATGATTCTTTTTTTTTTTTTCCTTGGGCTCATTATGATTTTTTCTTTTTTTTTACTTGTGAGCACATTCGAGTTTGAAATGTGAGTGCAGAAGTCCGTGGAGTTACTGTGATTTCTGAGTTGTGTGTGTGCTGATGTGTGAGTTTGGAGAATTGAGTTGGAGAACTTGAACTTGATGTTCTTTTTCTTTGAGAGTTGTGATGATGACTTATGATTTAGTAGTCATATTAAAGGGAGTTAATTGGGAGACGTTCAGTTAGTATTTCTGACTTTTTGAGATCATTGTTTGATAGAAGTGGTATGTCTGGGTTAATTTTCTTAGATTGACCAGCGACTTGACTGACATACTAACACACCAAAAAAGTCATTTCCCAACGCCAGCAAGACGTCCACCAGCCGTGCAGAGAGGTTGCTGCCGTTTTTGGTGATTACGAGAATTTCCACGATGGTGATCAAGAGAATTCTACAATGTGTCTTTTGGGGATCTGCAGAAGTCGTGAGAAGTCTTCTACAATGAGGGAGGCATTCCGTCTTCCTACAGCCTGCTAAAGTCTGTGCAGCCAGTTGCAGACAAGCAAAGAGGGATATTCAAGAATCAAAAATGCAGAAAAAATTAGAGAAAATGCGTCTAGTGGTATTTGGAGATAAAGCGTGATTAGACTTTATTTATAATGCCAGAGACGTGCAGTTATTATTATATTTTATTTGAGCCTGGCCGGTTGTGTTTTTTAAATATAAAGCTATTTTTGCTAGGCAGAGGCTAGCGTGGTAGTGGCCGAGCCGTGAAACGCCTAGGGTTTTTGATTAATAATATATTGTCCATGTGTTCTCTGTGACCTATGGAATGTGGAGAACAGTGAGAAGCAACGACCCGAGAAAGCTGATGAATGAGTATTCTGTGGGTGACGTAAGATAAAAATGCTTAGTTGGACAAGTCAATGTACTGAGTTTATTAACTCTTCTCAAAGTGCCTTTGTGAAACTGGATGCAGCTAGAATCGTGAGGCGCTAACGAAGTGTGCGTTCGTATGTGCGTGTGCGCCTCTTCTCTTTAATAGTTTCATACACAAGTCTATGGGGGGATTTTGATAGAGGCGTCTTTGAGAGAAAGGCAAGATGCCATGGCGCTCGCCGGGAGTTTTTTATTAACTGTATTTATAGTGGTCCGGTTGCTTGGGTGAGTGTTAAGATTACTTTAGCCAAAGAGCGGCTTGTTGTCTGTTTGACATTTTTAAGAATATCCAATATTTAACCTATGATTGTTAATCTTGTGTGTGTACTTACCGGGATGTGTTCTGTGTCTTTGAAACAGACGGTTCTGGCAGAACTGGCAATGGGACCGACAGAGAGTTCCCAGAGGGGTGTAGACTTTTTTGGGTGCGAAATGATGACTACCATTACTATTCAGGGAACATTTTACTGTTCGGGGTTTTTTGAGTTAGTCTGTAAGACTTGATTACTTGATTGATTAATTATTTATTCATTGTTAATAAATGTTAATGTTATGATGCAACTCTCTCATTTTCATTACCTGTTAGAATGGAGAGAAAGAGGTGGAGAGAGAGAGAGAGAGATTGCTTAGAGAGAGAGAGGTGTCGGTGCTAGAGTTGCCGAGAGAGAGAGAGAGAGAGAGAGAGAGAGAGAGGCTGTGGGTAATACTGTGTGTTGGTTTGCCTGACGTTCGTGCTACACGCTTACCTAATGTAATGCGGGAATCTCCCAATTACACATGGGTATGATCTATGTTCCACCTCTCCTGAGGGGTACATTTGAAAGATGAATCCCTCCGAGGTGGAACATAGATCTTACCCATGTGAACTCTCGAGAGAGACTGAGAGTTTCCAGCCCTGTGATTGGCTTATCAACAGCCAATCAGGAGCGTCGTAAGGGACTGGCCTAGACATCAAATGCACAGTTGATGTGAATCTACTATAGTACTGCCCCTAGGTTAGGTTAGGTTAGATTAGGTTGGGTTAGATTAGGGTGGGTGGTTAGGTTAATTCAGAGCCTATTGCTGTCGACGATTTGGGTGTCGGAAACATAATGAGATTTTTTCAAGAAGAATTCTATGGTTAGTTTTTAAGATATGGCGTCCGACTTTTTTCAGAGAAGGTTCCATTACTCTGTTAACGCTCAAGTGCAGGCTGTTTGTACAAAAATACTCATGAGAAGATGAACGTTAAAAAATGATTTAAAAAGTCATTTTTCTCTAGCAACACACATAATCTACCGATAAATAGCGAGCAGTATAATGTACGCACCGAAGTTGCAAAATAACTTGGAAAATACACGGAAAAAATATTAATTTTTCCTAATTAACTCACACAGTCTACCTATAAATAGCGAGCAGTATAGTGTACTCACCGCGGTTGGAAAACAACTTGGAAAATACATATTTAATTACGAATAAACTTTCGCCGTAATTTACCTAAAAATAATAAAAGACACGAAAAAAGATACATTACTTCTTAAATTATATAAAACTAAAATCAATTACGGAATCATAACAGCATAAAATCGCTTTGTTTTTCGCGCCTTAAAACCATAAAGACGGCATTTAAAGTTCCCGCTGATCAAGAACCCCGCTACAGTGAACCCCGAGCGCGATTTAAATGCCCCGGTGGGGTCCAGTCGATGCATGTGGGGTGGAAGGGGTGATTTAAACCATTCATTCGCCGGGGAGAGTTTAAAGGTCATTCAAACGAAGTTTAAATGGCCCTACCATTTATAATGTTAGAGGCGGTGTTGCCATAAGGTATCAAGTGACGATATTTAAAAAAAATGTACTTTTAAGTATTTTTTTTTCAGTAACTGGATGAGATTCTATAGATCAAAATAGTTTTTAAGCTTATGTTGGATTTAATATTGTTTAAAATATCTGACGAAAAGGTAACATATGAGATATTTCACGTTTAATGGAAGTGTCTCCTTGCGTGAAGTAGATCACAAGAAATGTAAATATCAAAGATATCTCTCTCTCTCTCTCTCTCTCTCTCTCTCTCAGCTCCTAGCATTTGGTCTAATTATACTATAGCCATCTCTCTCTCTCTCTCTCTCTCTCTCTCTCTCTCTCTCTCTCTCTCTCTCGCTCTCTCTCTCTCTGTCTCTCTCTGTATTATAAATAAAATGAAGGATAAGTTACAGATATACAATGTGATTTCACCCTCGAGGATACTAGGGAACAACCCTTGAGGATACTAAGGAACCCTCGAGGGTACCAGGGGACACTTGAGTATACTAGGGAACCCTCGAGGGAACTAGGGAACCCTTGAGGGTACTAGGGAACCTTTGAGGGTACTAGGAAATCCTTTAGGATACTAGTAAACCAACTCTGTTAACGGACTTTCGAAAACCAAAAGTATTTAATATTCAAAGCAAATGTTATATATATATATATATTATATATATATATATATATATATATATATATATATATATATATATATATACAAATATGAATTGTTAAGATACAAAGAAGTTTTATACATACTTACCTGGCAGATATATACTTAGCTATTGACGACGGAGTCTATAGCTAAGTATATATCTGCCGGATAAGTTGCATGTATAAAAATGTATTACTTAAAAAGTGCTCGTATGTTTCTTCTAAGCTACATTAAGTACGAAATATCATAAGGAAATGATTAAAAGAATGACTTGAAACTCTCTGGCAACAAACGGCGCAGAAAGACGTAACCATTGAATTATAGACCACATTAGTTACAAATTTATACGGGCAGCACCCGGCACGTTTACGGGGTGGGGGGGTTTCGGGATTATTATTATTATTATTATTTTTATTATTATTATTATTATTTTTTTTTTTTTTTTTTTTTTTTTTTTGCTCTATCACAGTCCTCCAATTCGACTGGGTGGTATTTATAGTGTGGGGTTCCGGGTTGCATCCTGCCTCCTTAGGAGTCCATCACTTTTCTTACTATGTGTGCCGTTTCTAGATCACACTCTTCTGCATGAGTCCTGGAGCTACTTCAGCCTCTAGTTCTTCTAGATTCCTTTTCAGGATCTTGGGAATCGTGGCCTAGTGCTCCTATGATTATGGGTACGATTTCCACTGGCATATCCCATATCCTTCTTATTTATATTTTCAGATCTTGATACTTATTTCCATTTTTTCCCATCTCTTTCTCTTCAACTCTGGTGTCCCATGGTATTGCGACATCAATGAGTGATACTTTCTTCTTGACTTTGTCAATCAACGTCACGTCTGGTCTGTTTGCACGTATCACCCTATCCGTTCTGATACCATAGTCCCAGAGGATCTTTGCCTGATCGTTTTCTGTCACTCCTTCAGGTTAGTGCTCGTACCACTTATTACTGCAAGGTAGCTGATGTTTCTTGCACAGGCTCCAGTGGAGGGCTTTTGCCACTGAATCATGCCTCTTTTTGTACTGGTTCTGTGCAAGTGCCGGGCATTCACTTGCTATGTGGTTTATGGTTTCATTTTTCGTATTGCACTTCCTACATATGGGAGAGATGTTATTTCCGTCTATCGTACTTTGAACATATCTGGTTCTTAGGGCCTGATTTGTGCCGCTGTTATCATTCCTTCAGTTTCCTTCTTTAGCTCTCCCCTCTGTAGCCATTGCCAATTGTCATCGCTGGCTAGTTCTTTAGTCTGTCTCATGTATTGTCCGTGCATTGGTTTGTTGTGCCACTCCTCTGTTCTTTCTGTCTTTCTCCTGTCTCTGAATATTTCTGAGTCTTCGTCTACTTTTATTAGTCCTTCTTCCCATGCACTCTTTAGCCACTCGTCTTCACTGGTTTTCAGATATTGCCCCAGCGCTCTGTTTTCGATGTTGACGCAGTCCTCTATACTTAGTAGTCCTCTCCCTCCTTCCTTTCGTGTTATGTATAGTCTGTCCGTATTTGCTCTTGGGTGTAGTGCTTTGTGTATTGTCATTTGTTTCCTGGTTTTCTGATCTACGCTGCGGAGTTCTGACTTCGTCCATTCCACTATTCCTGCGCTGTATCTGATTACTGGCACTGCCCATGTGTTTATGGCTTTTATCATATTTCCGGCGTTGAGTTTTGACTTGAGTATCGCCTTGAGTCTCTGCATATATTCTTTCCTGATCGTGTCCTTCATCTCTTGGTGTTTTATATCTCCTCCTTCCATTATTCCCAGGTATTTGTATCCTGTCTCATCTATGTGTTTGATGTTGCTCCCATCTGGTAGCTTTATCCCTTCAGTTCTCGTTACTTTGCCTTTTTGTATGTTGACTAAGGCGCATTTTTCTATTCCAAACTCCATCCTGATGTCCCCAGATACAATCCTTACAGTCTGGATTAGGGTATCTATTTCCTTGATGCTCTTACCATACAGCTTGATGTCGTCCATGAACATCAGATGGTTGATTTTGTTGCCTCTTTTCTTGAGTTGGTACCCGGCATCCATCTTCTGTAGTACTTTTGTCATGGGAATCATGGCTACTACGAAGAGTAGTGGGGACAGTGAGTCGCCCTGGAAGATCCCTCTCCTGATATTAACCTCTGCTAGTCTTATTCCTGAGCTCGTAAGTATTGTAGTCCAGTTGCGGCATTGTTTTATTTTTGAGGAAGATGATGGTATTTTCCTCTGTCCCATATATTTTCAGGCATTCTATTAGCCATGTGTGTGGTACCATGTCGAAGGCTTTCTTATAGTCTATCCATGCCATGCTTAGGTTGGTTTTCCTTCTCCTACTGTTCTTCATTACCATTTTGTCTATCAGGAGCTGGTCTTTTGTGCCCCTACACTTCCTTCTGCAGCCTTTCTGTTGGTGGGGGATGGTGTTTGTCTCCTCTAGGTAGTTGTATAGCCTTTCACTGATGATACCTGTTAGTAACTTCCACATTTTGGTAGGCAGGTGATAGGCCTGTAGTTACTGGCTATATTTCCCTTACTCTTGTCTTTTTGTACTAAGGATGTTCTTCCTGTGGTCATCCATTTGGGTGCTTGGTGATTTGAGATACAATGCTGGAGTTAGTTCTGCTATTCGTGGGTGTATAAGGGCCTTGAATGTTTTTGAGCCAGTATCCTGGACTTCTCGGGACCTGGGGCTTTCCAGTTTGGCATTTTCTTTAGTTGGTGTCTGACTGTGTCTGTCGTGATCTCTGTGAATCTTTGTTTTAGTGTCCCTGTTTCTTCTTCCTTGACTTCCTGGAGCCATGTTGCATGTTTGTTGTGTGATACCGGATTGCTCCATATGTTTTCCCAGAGTCTCTTACTTGGTTCGGCTTCAGGAATTTCTGGGTGGCTGTCTTCCCCTCTTAGTTGGCTGTATAGTCTTTTCTGGTTGGTTCCGAATAGTTTGTTCTGTTGGTATCCCTTATTCCTGTTCATGTACCGTTGGATCTTGTGTGCTTTGGCCTTAAGCCTCTGTTTTACATCTTCTATTGTGTTGTTTAGTCCCCTCTCTTGTACTTTGTATTTCTCGTTGAGTTCCTTCCTTGTTTTCTTGCTTCTTAGCCTTTTTTCTGCCATCTCTTTCAGTTTACTCAAGTCAGATCTCATCACCATGATTTGCTTTTCCAGGCGCCTTTTCCAAGGAGATTGCTGTTTTGGATTCTGCTACTAATCTTGCTCCTGCATATGTCAAGTTATTTGTTTCTGTGATACTGGTGGTGTGTATTAGGCCCATTATTTCATTAACCTCACTTGTTTTTTCCTTTAATTTCTTGGTGTTGTAGGCTTTCATGGAGGGGATCTTTGTTCTCTCTGTATCTGGCTCCATCCATTGTCTAATCTTTTCTACCCATTCCGTCCTCTCTGTTACTTCGTCGGTGTTTCTTCGTGTGTCGTTGTTTGATACTTCATCCTCCCTGTCGTCTTCTGTGGCATCGTCTCTCAGTTCGTCTTCGTGTAATTCGTTGTCGTGTGACATTTCCCTTTCCAGTTCTTCTCTTTCTGTTGGGGAGAGCCAGTTCTTTTTCTTTATGTTCCTTACTTGGTCTGCCAGCCTCTGCTCTGTTTGGAGGGTGTTATTCCTCTCATTCCAGATGTTGATCAATCTTCTTCTATATCCTCTCTCCGTCGGGTTGCTTCTGATGTAGCATCTCCATATTTCCTTGTTTTCTCTGTGCCATTTCTTCCTTTTTGCCTCTGTAGCTCCAATCTCAGGCTGTTGATTACTGTCGTTGTTGGTGATCAGTTGCTGGATGACGACCTCCAAGTACCTGACCGTCTTCCCCTACAATTGGGTTGAATACCTGGTTGCCGGACGAGGCTCCTCTGTTGCCAGAGGGTTCCATTTACGGTCGTTGTCGTTTATTCCTTCATTTCTTTCCATCATTGCTGAGTTTGCTATTTAACCCATAGCTGGACCCTACCCCATCAGGGATAGGTACTCATTTACAGCTGAGTAGACTGAGGAAATTATGGTAAAGATCCTTTCCCAAGGAATCGACGCCGAGGGGAGCGGTCACCCATCCACCAAAGACTGACCAGCCCCAATGTTGCTTAACTTGACTTAAGTCTATTGACGACCTAACCAACTCCTCCACGGCGCCACATTATTATTATTATTATTATTATTATTATTATTATTATTATTATTATTATTATATTATTATTATTATTATTATTATTATTATTATTCAGAGGATGAACCCTATTCACATAAAAATAACAGTCACACAGGAGTCACTGCCCTGAGAATTTCGAAAATGAAATGAAAATGGAGCCAAATGAAAAGACGTTTCGCACAATCCTGATACGAGAGAGCGGAGACCATCCACCCGCGTCAAGATAGCCACCTTGACGTCCTGCCTGGTAGATCCTTTGGTAATTGCTGCTTCGAGATAACCTTGACTTTGCAAAGGTTGAATCTTAGATCTATCGTTTCCTGCCCTTTTCGGAGTAGAAAAAAGTTTTAATGGCTAATTAAGAGATGTCTTCAAGACGTCTTTCTTTACGATCATTGTTGACGGGACAATAAGAATTAATAGCGGAGAACGACAGAAGGAGGGCGATGGGGGGGAAAGTGGGGGCATGTATTTCTTCTTCGCAATAAAATTTCTTGTCTTCACTTAGTGTTTTACGAGAGAGAGAGAGAGAGAGAGAGAGAGAGAGAGAGAGAGAGCGCATCATTATGATCATGATGGTGGTGACTTTGGTAGAGAAAGTAAATATATAAAGAGAAAAATGAATTTAAAACACAAATTAAACATAAAAATAAATAAATAAATACAAAATATGTTTATCTTTACTGTGATCATTATGTTTTATTTCCATGATTTTAACGTCATAATCATTTTTTTTTCATTGTGCACGATTCGTGATTATTATCTCGTTCTTTAGAGAGAGAGAGAGAGAGAGAGAGAGAGAGAGAGAGAGAATTTAGTGTAACCAATAGTGAATTTTGCATTATAGTCAGTTTGATAGTTGAATATAGATTTAAAGAGAGAGAGAGAGAGAGAGAGAGAGAGAGAGAGAGAGAGAGAGAGAGAATTTAGTGTAACCTATAATAAATTTTGTATTATAGTCAGTTTGATAATTGAATAATACACACACACACACACACAGAGAGAGAGAGAGAGAGAGGTAAGCGTTGGTAGAAAATGAAAAAACGTTGTTTCCTTAAGAATATCGACGCCACGTGCCTCACCATAGCATAACTGAAACTTCAAAGACAATTTGATAAAGAAAATAAATCTAAAAAAAACTTTTTTTTTTATATCTCTTCGTGTCTGGTCGTGAGCATTTTCCTCAACGATTAAAACTCTCTAGATATATAAAAAAAAAGATGATGTTTTTGATTAAGGTGGCCTTATGCCAGCACGGGCTCTTGCTTATAGAACAGCCCGTAGGAGCTATGAAGTCTCTCCATGACGTCATCGAAAATTTTGATCATTTATTGACGAGGATATCCTGACTTTTCTTAATTGTCCATCCATTATCATTTTTTTTGAGAGGGGGTTATTATCTTTTTATATACTTCTTTTCTTGAGCGTGTAAATACATAAGCCCACTCTGGTATGATTATGTGGCTTGAAAATAAGATTAAACACAAGAGATTATTGCATTAGAAATCGAATGAAGGATCTAGTGCATTCCTGGGGTTAGAATGACGTGAAATGCTGAGGTTTCTCATTACCTTTTCTCCACAATCATAATGAAGGAATACGAAACTGGCAGGAATTCCATAAGCACCCCTCCCACCCCCCCCCCCCCCACCCCCCACCCCCCAGGCCCACACCCTCCCCTTACACACACGCAATAGTTCGTAATTGCTATATTTCAGCTTTTTTCTCAAAAGGTTCAGAGGGTGGATGAGCAACATGACAATTTGCAGCCCTCTAGCCTCGATAGTTTTTATTTTATTGGAGGATAAAATCAGCCATGAACGTGCGGCAGGCAACGATGTAGGAATATTAACACATATCACGGAACGTGTATAAACGGTCTTTACCACATCCATTAATCCGAAGAAGATGACGAACAAGATATCGGCCTATGAAGATTTGCCGCAGTCTTGCAGAATCTGTATTGATTGGCGAAGCCCTTTGATCCGATTTATAAGAGTCTCAGACATTCTTCAAAAGCATGATAGCACAAATGATAAGTCTCTCTCTCTCTCTCTCTCTCTCTCTCTCTCTCTCTCTCTTGGTTCAGGTTCTGAAAGTGAATCTGGGTCTGAATGTCCTCCTGACCTCGTAGTATGTACCTCTCAGAGATAACTTTTGAAATTGTCAAGGAGAGGATCTTGCTCCAGCAGGCAATCACGAGTTGCACGAGGGAACTTTACCCACGTCAAGCATTCGACGGAAAAGGAAACGAAGACATACTTTGGAAATATATAAGAAGATTTTTACTCGAAGTGGCGTATTTATACTCCGAACCGTCTAAAGGGAGCTGGGTAAACATTCGTTCAAAAGAAATGCAACCAATCAGGAAATTCCATCAACAGAAAAGGGCGAAGGAAAAGGAAAATAAAGATTGATTCTAAGATGTATAAAAATATAAAAAAATTACCGTTTATTTCTACCATAATCACAAAGATGGCCCTTTAATACGACGTTTCTCTCGTTCACCCCTGGAGTTCTTCTTCAGGGTCAGAAGGAAAAATATGAAGAAAAATCATCATTAAATTGTCACGATACGTAAGACTGGCATTCATTTCTTCTCTTTGGTTTATATTGCCTTCGTTAAGAAGCAACATTCGCTTTGAATAACTCCTGGATAACGGGACTATCATCTCCCTCTCGACTCGGTGAATAATTCCACAGGAGTTGACAACGAAAGTAAAATGTTATGCAAAATGAAAGAAGCTTCTAAATTCTTTCTTATACTAATAGTAATTCTAACATTTACAGCTATGGGCTAATATATGAACTGGGAACGTGTATTCTGCCGTCTTATGTAGGCGTTATTCAATGGTCTTGAGGTAAACACCTCAATTGTGAGATTCATAACAACATTGAAGATTTAAGGCATTTTTACGTGATACGCACGAATTATACATTCTGTTATATGAGCTCTCTCATTCTATCGCAAAGCCACTTGCAATATTATTAAGACAAAGTGTAGATACAGGCAAGATTTATGATGAGCACAAATTAGCATATATTACCCCTACTTTCAACAGTGGATCAAGACTAGAGGCAAGTAATTATAGGCCTGTGAGTCTAACATCACATATTATGAAAGTGTACGAAAGGGTAATGAAGAAAAATATTATGAAACATTTAATAAAAAATAATTTGTTTAATATAGGACAACATGGTTTCGTACCCGGAAAAAGTACACAAACCCAACTGTTAGTCCACCGTGAGAACATATACAAAAATATGAAAAGCGGAAATTAAACAGATGTGGTTTATCTAGACTTTGCAAAAGCTTTTGACAAGGTAGACCATAATATATTAGCGAAGAAAATTAGAAAACACAATATCGTGGATAAAGTAGGAAGATGGTTAAAAGAATTTTTACACAACAGGAAACAGATAGTTATTGCAAACGATGAGAAATCGGATGAAGCTAAGGTAATATCCGGTGTGCCACAAGGTACGGTGTTAGCTGCAATACTGTTTGTTATTATGATTGCAGACATAGACAGTAATGTTAAGGACTCGGTAGTGAGTAGTTTCGCCGATGACACAAGAATAAATAGAGAAATTACTTGTGATGAAGATAGGAACGCGCTACAAAGAGACCTTAACAAAGTATATGATTGGGCAGAGGTAAATAGGATGGTATTTAACTCTGATAAATTTGAATCAATAAATTTTGAAGACAGAGAAGGAAAGCTATATGCATATAGGGGATCTAATAATGAGACAATCACAAATAAGGAAGCAGTTAAAGACCTTGGTGTGATGATGAATAGGAACATGTTATGCAATGATAAAATAGCAATTCTATTGGCAAAATGTAAAGTAAAAATGGGAATGTTGTTACGGCACTTCAAAACAAGAAAAGCTGAACACATGATTATGCTTTATAAAACATATGTTCGTAGTCCACTTGAATATTGCAATATCATATGGTACCCACACTATCAAAAGGATATTGCACAAATAGAGAGTCTACAAAGGTCCTTTACAGCTAGAATAGAAGAAATTAAGGACCTTGACTACTGGGAAAGACTGCAATCATTAAAATTATATAGTCTAGAAAGGAGAAGAGAACGCTACATGATAATTCAGGCATGGAAACAGATAGAAGGAATAGCCGAAAACATCATGGAACTAAAAATATCAGAAAGAGCAAGCAGAGGTAGATTAATAGTGCCCAAAACTATACCAGGAAAAATAAGGAAAGCACACAGGACATTAATCCACCACGCACCAGCATCGATAAAGCAGCGTCTATTCAATGCGTTGCCAGCTCATCTGAGGAATATATCAGGAGTGAGCGTAGATGTGTTTAAGAATAAGCTCGACAAATATCTCAGCTGCATCCCAGACCATCCAAGATTGGAAGATGCAAAATATACCGGAAGATGTACTAGCAACTCTCTGGTAGACATTAGAGGTGCCTCACACTAAGGGACCTGTGGCAACCCGAACAAGATGTAAGGTCTGTGTACTGTAAGGTTAGGTCTCTCTCTCTCTGATATCTGTCGCAAATGATTTGCTATTGCGTCAGTTACAATGAGACATTATTCACTGAATCTCTCAGGCAATGTGAGATCCTTGATAACGTTCAAAAGTAAAATCATTCAAAATTTACTTATAAGACTTATAATAAATTTTTCCCGAATATTTTTCTAAAATGTTTTGGGAAAGATTGGTTATTTTCGCCATTTTACTGCCCTAACCAAGTCTTCTGTTTGTCTTCCCTGTTAGACAAAGAGCAGGCTTTTCGCAACCCCTCGGCAGTGTATTCAGCGTATTCCTGCCTACAGCCATCTAATTCTATCGAATTTACTTGACAAAAATCTGCGTCAGACGGGGCTAATCACCCAGTTCAGAAACAAGACACTTTCTCGACTGCTATCCGACGATCCCGACAGCTCAGACAATGCTAAGACTCCAGGCAAATATATAACTCCTTGACTCTCAATTGCCAGATGATGAATTATCTCCCTCATTCCATCAATCACTGCGCCTTCCACTGAAGGGGCTGATGGCCGACCAAGGCTTGTGTAAATGAATGAAACGTCATTGCCATGATCAATTTTCCAGCATTAATCACTTATGCCCTCTAATTAATCATGTGATTGGGAATTATATATACATATATACACAGGTATATATGTATATATGTATATATTCCTGTGTATATATACATATATCTCACTTCCACCTTTATTATGCAGTGCTTGATAAAGGTAGAAATGAGTCCTCCGAAATATAGTCCTAAGCTTTAAACCAGAGCGTTTTTAAATGGAAAATTTGCCCCTTTTATTTTATTGAAACGTATCCTGTTTTAAAAAAAAAACAAGAATTTATATATATTATATATATATATATATAATATATATATATACCCTATATTATTATTATATATATATATTATATTAATAATGATATTTTTAACAAATTATATGATATATATTATATATATATATCATATATAATATATACTATATAATAAGTAATTTATCATATATATCATATAGATGATATTATATATATATATATCTAATATAATATATCTTCAGATATATATATATATATTATAATATATATATATATAGATATATTATATAATATATAATCTATATATATAATATCTATATTCTATATATCTAATATAGATTATCTAATATATATAGACTATTATAATATAGATATATTATATAATAATATATATATACATAATTTATATATATATATACTAGATAATTATATACTATATTATATCCATATTCTATATATATAGATATATATATAATAATATCTATCTATATATATATATATTATATAATAATAATATTATATATATGATATATATATATATATATATATATCTATTTTTAATATATAATATTAATATATATATATATTCTATATATATATAGATATATATCTATATATATACATATTATATATATATTATATATATATAATATACTCGTATATATATATATATCTATAATATATATATATATATATATAGATATCTATATGAGATCGTCTATCTATATATATATATAGAATATATTATATATTATATACATATATATCTCAGCGCATATATATATATCATAATTATATATATATATATTATATGTATAATATATATATTACATATATATAGCTATATATGCTATCTATATATATTATCTATATATATATATATATAATATATATTATATATCTATCTCTATATATTATATATGATATATAGATCTATATCAGAGAGAGAATATATAATATATAGATATATATAGATATATATATATCTATATATATATATATATATATATGATATAGATATATATCCTATATATATATATATATATTATATATATATATATATATTTTCTATAGAGATAGAGATTATAGATATATAGATGATATTATATATCATATATATATAGATATATATATATATATAGATATATATCTATATAGATATTATATATCTATAAGATATCAATATAGAATCTATATATCTATATATATATACATATAGATATATATAATCTAAATATATATAATAGATAATAGATAATCTATATATAGATACGATATATATAGATATAGTAGATATATTATATCTAGATATAGACAACTATGGATATATATAGAGGATATATATATATATATATCTTATATCTATATATATATATAGCTAAGATATATATATATATAGATATATAGTATATATATAGATATATATATATAGCTAATATATAGATATATATATAAGATATATATATCTATATATATATATAGATATATATATCCTATATATATATATATATAATATAGATATATATATATATAGATATATATATATATGTATATATATATATATATATAGATAGTATATCTTATTTTATATATATATATATATATACTAGATATATATATATATATAATATATATATATATATATATATATATATATATATTTATATATATAAATAGATATATACTATATATATATATATAATATATATATATATATATATATACATATATATATTATAACTATATATATATATATATATATATATATATATATATATAAAGATATATATAGATATATATATAATATATATTATATTATAATATATATATGAGATAAATAATCGTCGTTCCCCGACGCTAGCAAGACGTCACCAGCCGTGCAAGAGTTGTTGCTGTCGTTTATCCAGGGTGATTACGAGAAGTTTCTACGAGTCTACAGAGTTCTACGTTTTTTTTTTTTTTGTTTTTTTTTTTTTTTTTTTTTTTTTTTATCTACAGAAGATGCTAGAAGTCTTCTACAGGGAGGGAGGCATTCCGTCTTCCTACAGCATACTACAGTCTGTGTTGGAAGTTGCAGACAAAGAGGGATATTCAAGAATCCGAAATGCAGAAAAAATGTATACGTACCCGAGTTTTATTTGAGATGATGCGTGATAAGACTTTACTTTGTGCTGCCCGATACGTGCAGTTATTACTATTTTTTTGGGGGGCCGGCCAATTTTTTCTTATATGTATGAGCTCTTTTTTTACCAGTTGCTAGGCGGGAGCTAGCAATTTGGCGTGGCCGAGCTCTGTGAGATGAAGGGGGCTATGATTAATAATATGCTTAATATGCCAATGTGATGTGCTGTGACCTCTTTGGAATGCGCAGACTTCCCATAGAGACAGAGCCGAAGCAAATACCTGAGAAAGCTAATAAATGATTTCTGGGATGGCGTGATATGAAATTGCATAGTTAAGCGGGTCAACGTTCGTCACTTCATGGGGTCTCGTTCAAGTGCCTTTGAGAACTGGATGCGACCAGTAACGTGGGGCGTTGACGACGTGTGCATTCATATGTACGTGTGCGCCTCTTCCGTTGATAATGGTATCATTAGCCAAATCTGGGGGGAGACTTTCAGAGAGGTCCGTGAGAGAAAGGCAGAATGCTAGAATAGCTCTGCGAAGGTTTTTGATTATCTGTGCGTGATTTCTGGACTGGAGATGGACGATTCTGGCAAGGGAACTAAGTGTTCTGGCAAGGGGACCGAGAGTCCTAGGGGGACAGAGAGTCCCATATAGAAGAGAGTTAATTGGTTTGACTAGTTACTGATTAAGGCATTTACATACTGGGGGTTTAACTAAGTTAATTAGTCTGTGAGACATGAGTTATTATCATTCCATTGTTAAATAAATGCTATATTTTTCCATATCTCTGACTCTCATTTGATGACCTGTTAGAAAGGAGAGAGAGAGAGAGAGGTTGCGAGTCGAGAGAGAGAGAGAGAACAAAGGCTAAGCCAGCGGTCATTAGGAGAGAGAGAGAGAGAGAGGAGAGAGAGAGAGAGAGAGAGAGAGAGAGAGAGAGAGATTGGGTGTGTTGTCAGTTTGCCTTGATGCTTCGGGTTTCACGCATAACAAATAAAATACGAGATTCTTATCTCGTAACATATATAGATATATTTATATATATATATATATATACTATATATATAATAATATATATATATATATATATATATATATATATATATATATATATATATATATACATATATATATATATTATATATATATATATATATATATAAACTAATATATGTAAGTGTTTACATAATAAAAATATGGAATGTTAGTCCATATATAAAAGTCTAAACTAAAGAGGTCACCAGTTGCTTGCAGGAATGTGATCATACTAGAGACTCTTACAATGAGTATACAATAAAAAGTAGGCTAAGATAACATGCCGTCATCTGTGGTCATTCATTTGTTTTGAAACAGTCCAAGCTCCCTGCTTGAGACAACTACCCCGACCTATAATTCAAACGGCCTACGTAATCTGTAGCGTGTCCCCCCCCCCCCCCCTCACCCCCCCCCTCATTTTGATTGTGTGTTCGTATGAAACTATGTCATTTCTATGTATGTTCATATGTTCGAACTAATGTCTGTTCCTTCATAACTTGTAACAGAGTGGTAGACGAGCAGAACAGAGTTAGCTATCGTCATTAGAAGACCTGTATCTCTTTACCTAAGCTTTATCATGTAGAGAGAACAGAAGTAGCCATCATCATTGGCAGAAGCGATCAAGCTATCGTTATTAGAAGACTTTACAATCATATATGATCTTCAGCATGTAAACTTCAGAAGAATTATAATATTTTTTATACTTCGTGTCTACAACCTCCTCACCATGAGTTTAACACATCATCGTCATCAACAAGAAGATAATCCCGACTTCGTAAGTGATCTACAAACCCCAAAAACACTCCATTGAAGATGGAAGTGCAATACCAAAACCGACTTAGGGGTATAGATTATCGCAAGTCTAACATTACCTCATAGGGCGCCTTATCATACAAGGCACAAGCCCTAATATTGGTGGCAATGGACCAGAAGAACTCTACAAACTTCTCTGAAGAAATATCAGAATAATGAAGTATCATATAAGAACTCCTTCAATGACGACGGAAAAGAAAGCAGCAGATTCTTCAAGCAACTTATTATCATCGTTTAGTGAGCGACTTCAGAAAACAACAAGAACTCTTTAACGACGACGAAAGCAAGAGATTCTTCAAGCAACTTAGTATCATCGTTAGTGAATAACTTCAAGAAACAAAACCGACGTGTCCTTTTTCCTACGGCAAACGCAAGCTTCGTCTCTCATTAGAATCATTCAAGAAAACATCGTTAGTGAGCGTTTCGGCACTTCAAGAAACAAACCGAACGCGTCTGCATCATCGGATCTTTCAAGGGCTCGAATCATCGAAACAAGCGCACGGGGAAACTGAATCCAAACCAGGTCATCCGCTAAATAGAGAAGGAGGACCAAGGCCGTGTGTCGTTATCGGAACACCGTGACTTCCCACAAAAGCAATGCTAAGTACAATTTTTTTATTCATTTGTAGTAACTTTGAGTGCTTCCTTTACAGGTCGAATTTCGTTATTCCTGTGGCTGAAGTTACGAGACATTCTTAATCTTACTTTTTACAGAAATATCTACATCATTGAGATTTCGCTACTGCGAGTTTTTTTTATCTTTGAGTGTCTGTTTCCAGAAGTTCTACTGAAATATCATAATCATATACTATGTTAATTTTATCATTTGGGTGATTATTAATCCTTACGTAACAAATTATATTAAACAGTGAATATGCGTTTACGCAGTGGACGTCTGTATTTATACAGATGCATGGAGAGGGTCGTTAAGCACCGTAGTGATTAGAAACACACAAAAAACAAGTGGAACACCCGTACAAATCTATATAAATTAGAGGTAACACTATTTCGGCTCATGACAATAAATGCTCCTTTGCAAAGTCCCAATCGCAGTTTTAGCCTTGAGTTTTTTGAGTTATATAAAATATCGAACCTCAATGACTCAACTTAACTTTAAAAATATGGCTGGATTGCAAGGAATACATGTCTGTAAAAAAACTTTCATCAGGCTAAATGCGCTGACCAGGATCCCTCACTATTTCAAATTTTAGCAAAGAATGAAGTACAAACAGTTAATATTGAATGCAGTAGTGATAACTTGTCTTATAGTAATCGCTCAGTTCCTAATAGTTCGTCATTCATTGCTTTATACGTAACCAGCAACATAATGCTAAAAACAAAACACATACGTTGCCGATGGTAATAAAGAGAAGGATCTAATTATTAAAAAAGAAAAAAAATAGAAACAGTAGCCCGTTCAGAATCAAACAAGCAAACTCGGTGACTGTGTCACCTAGTCAAGCGGTCAAGGTTAGTTAAATCTGCCGAGTGTTCAAAGCATAGCAATTCCACACAATAAGCGACTCTAGCAGAGTGGGGAAAAGCGATGTTGGTTCATACATGCCAATATCTTTTTTGAATTAAAAGGATTTTTCCTATGAAACACACGACCGTATAAAGTAATCAGAGCAGGTTTTCGTTTTTTTTAATACGTAAGTTATTATAAGTAGTGGTGGATAAAGCCCGACTGTACACGCCGTAAAAATTAGAATATCTTGTTTTATTTCTTTAGTACACGTAATATCCTGTATTTACGGACTCACCGTCTGTTGTTCGAACTTCCCTAATGAGAAGTCCGGAATAAGCGAGTGCTTACAGATACCTCTATAGTTATAAAAAACGGTGATCTGTATGTAGTGTAATTGTAAGATCCATTCTAGGGTATACAAAATATTATCTTACATCCTGCAAAAATAAGGCGTGTTTATCAAAGGAAAATCCTATAAAACCTTCAAACATATTAAAATCCGTTTGAACAAAAAATGAGACAGTTAATCAAATAATAACTTATATAAAGGAACTATACATTTGTCTCATAAATCGTAACATTGTTCAAATGACCCAACAGAATTCTCCCACAACCGCAGTCGCACTTTGCACGCAAAATCTCGAGAAGAATGCACCCTCGAATGTCTTAGTGCGTGTAAAAAGACTTTGCTTTGCCTGGGAAATGAAATTTTAATCCTTCCCGCACTCTGAAATACATAACGATTTCCGCGAACAAAGCCCGAGTACATGGTTGACTCGCTGCAAAACAAATGTTAATATAGTAAATCCGACCCAAAAACCGTATACATATAAATATCGCATTTCCTTTTATTGTTGCTAATTTTTTAATCCCGCCCAACCAGGTCGTGGATGAATCTCTCTGATAATCTATCTAAAGTAATATCTGTAAAGTCATTCAAGCAGAGGTGATTCAGCAGAAATTTTTTTATCTTTTACCTGAATACCAGGAAGTTTCTCCACTAGCGAGTGATCTCTGGGAAAAACGGATGTAATTTAACACAAAACACGGTGTAAGGACAAACATAAAGCTATATACGTACCTTCGTATAGACTCTCACTGCAATTTCAAAATAGAGATAAATGACGAAGTTGAAAATATGTTAGTAATAGGAGCCATTAGGAAATCAAATAGCCCATATAATTTTCCCTCAAAACGTCATGTCATAAACCCCAAAAGATCGGACTTGCGTATCTAGAGTAGATTTCTGTCGCTTAAACAAGGAAACGAACTCCCGATAGTTTCCAGTGCCATGTAGCGACGACATCTTATCTCTGTTAGGTTAGAATAAATTTTTCACCAGCTTGGACTTACTTAAATGCTTTTACCAGATACCATTACCTAAGTGATTGTACCTCATACACGTTTTCAGCACACTCAGGGGACATTATCAATTTTTACGTATGCCTCCGGCTTACGTTGCGCCCCAATACAATATAGTGTTTGGAGACTTTTAGGGGATACCCTACATGCCTATTGGTTGGTCTTATAATCGTTTTCTAATACCTTAGAAGTACATTCACATAAACTATAGCTAGTGCTACAGAGACAAAGACAAATAATCTCAGAGTAAAATATCTAAATGAGTTTTTAAAAAACCGAACATGTTTATCTAGGTTTTATGTGTCTAGTCAAGGTCTTAAAGTAGTCCATGGTAAGGTGCCGGCTATTCATAACTTTCCGGTACCTATTAACGTAAAAGGGGGATACAGCACTTTGCGCCTTGTAGTGGGTATTACAATCGTATGCAAATATGTAACTCTTCAAAATCATGACAGCTCCTTTAACAGATCTTATGGAAGAAGAGCGTAGATTGATTATGGTCTAAAAAGCATCAACAGGCGTTCGATATCTTAAAAGTGGATAATGCAGCTTACCTAACTTAACAAAAATCCCTGATTTAAATAAGGAATTTTTTTTTTTATTGCCAACAGACACCTCAGACCAAGGGGTAAGAGGGATACTACTTCAGCAATTGATGATAAACAGTTCTTTCCTAGGAGCTTTTTATTCACGTAAACTAAAGCCCTCTGAAAGTAAATATGCAGTAATAAGCAAGGAAGGGCTAGGTATCTTTAAATACTCACTAGTACATTTTAAGTTCATAATCTATGGCTATCCTGATAAAGTCCTTACTGAACATGAGTCGTTTACCGAGTTTTTCAAAGGCTTTAATCACAGTAAAAAGGAAAACTCGGTGACAAATGATCATTCAGGTCTTTGGAGCCAAGATAAGATATTCTACCTGGGAAAGCAAATATCATAGCTGACGCATTATCCCGCAATCCCACACCATACAGCAAAGAACCATTAATTGGACTAAAAGATATAGAAACATCCGTGCCTATTGTTAAAAACCGTATCTAAACAAGAAAATTCTTAACCCAAGAGATCGCGAGCATTGAATATCTGGGTTGGAGCGCAGAACTGTTACAAACTGAAACAAAGCAAGAGTCAACAGACATAACCAAAACAATAAACACTTCGAACGGAAACAGAGTCAGCAGCAATAAACGCCAAACAATAAACACTTCGAACGGAAACAGGGTCAGCGGCTAAGCAAAAACAATAAACACTTCGAGCAGAAACCCTAAAGCAAAAAGTATTTTTAAAGTATGTGTATCAGAATAAAATGTTAATCAAATGTAACTAGTTATAGGTAGGTTCGGTTTGGACGAGGCAAAACCCGAAGAAAACACAGCAGATGACTAACGACCAGGTAGTAGTAATAATCTCTTCATACCAATCGTCATAAACTGGTTGCATTCCGTCATCCAGGGTTCCCTATTATGTCACATGAAAGCCAAATCACTGTTTTATTGGCCTACAATGCTTATAGATATAAAAAAGCACATAACTAATTGTAACACGTGTCATGAAAAACAAGGGATACACTAAGACACCTGTCAGTTTTAAGGGCCTATCCTGTGCCAAATAACAATCCTTGAAAGAATATACGTAAATTATTAACAGAATTACGAGTCTGACAGAGGGAATAAACACTTCTTAGTGTTAATAGTTCCTTGACACGTTATATAGAATTAATAGCACTAAAAACAAACACCGCAATTGAGTGCGTTACGAATATTTATGAGTGCTAAATCAGTAAACATGGAATTCACACATGATAATCTGACCTCGGGTGGTGTAAATCAATAATAATCTCCATAACACGTGGTGTGAATTCCTTTCCATTAGGAAAACCAATATATATATTTTATCCCCCAGAGTCAATCGGTTTGGTAGAATAAACTGATAATTAAATAGGAAGTGTCAATGTCTTACGACTTTACTTAACTCGTGATATTGGATCCGAACTGGATTATAGCGGTTTCTCGCGGTTTTTAAATACCTTTATCATTTATATCTTGTATCTATAGAATTGATGCCGCAAGTAGCCTTATACGGTACGCCGCTAGAACACTTTTCCACATATTCAAGCCAACCATTAATTTATCAAATATTATATATATATAAATAAATAAATATAAAAAAAAATGAAATAAATATGGATACAAGTGGAGTCAATATATACACTCCGTAAGAAGTCGGAAGGGTTACAAATTATAATAAAAAAGGAATCACGATAAAATCAATAAGCAAAACGTAACCATAGATTAATTAAATATCCAAATATATATGCGTAAAGATTTAACTCTAACTTAACGCTTTAGTAATGACAAATCAAGTCTAAAAGTTCAAACACATATCCAAAACCTACTGACATATGTTCTGTCCCCGGTGATTTATATTCGTAGTCAATGAAAAAAAAAAAAAACAATAATAATA
>NC_061107.1:236609-259109 GCF_015104395.2 Macrobrachium nipponense
ATATGTAAGATATCTTTTAAAAAGAGATAACCCTCCTCTTGCTATGCTTCTGAACATCCAAAAGCAACTACTGTGTCTCACTTTGAGTTAGCTCAGAAGTACATTACTCTTGGACTTGATATGTCACTAACTCAGTGGTACACAGTATGTGTTCCAGTATGTGTATGGCACCGTAAACCGGGGATCAGCGCTGAAAATAAGGTTAACGTCGTCGCTAGACAGACGCTGTAAACTGGATCACTGTTAACCCATGACACCTAATGGAATATATTTGAATTTTAACTTTTAAGGGCATAACATCACTGATTTCAATCCATGATTCTAATTGTTCCGTGAGTATGGTATAAAATTATCCTCTCAATTGAGGACTGATGATAATCAAAGAATATAAGTGGTAATTCTTTCTGGAAGTTAGTGTAAAGAAAGCTTCATATAGAATATTTAAATTTATTACCATATTTTCCGTACCCCAGCACCCAATTACACGCCAACAAAGAACATATCCCACTAGTCACTGCATCTGAAATGCCATGATAGTAAACAGCAGAGAGGGCTTATTGATTGCGAAAAGTACAGCAAGATTTTACCATAACAAGTGAGTTTCCGTCGCTTTGTGAAACATTAAACATCGGCAACTTTGGAAGAGCCCAAACCTCGGCTCTTGATTTCCATATTGATATTATCCAGACCATCTCCATTGCAAATCTCTGCTCACGTGATGTTATACGGTGTCGTTCAGTTTGCTGACGAGTATCACGAATGTTATGGCTATTCCATCGTATCACTGCGAGGTGTTTATCTCAAACACTGGTTTATATGACTAGTAAACTAATACTAACATTTATCTTTGCTTACGTCCGTATGGTTCGTTAAAGATTACCTTACTTCAAATCAAAATGTTGTAACATATGGAATTAAACGCCAAGAAACGAATCTTGTCTGAAAACTGAATCACTGAAGGCTACTGGAGTTTTATCATTCTGTGTCTATCTGCAGTTTTCACCTTGGCAATATTGTAAGAGAAAATTAAATTCTCCTTATAAAGAAATTATTTATTTACTCATTGTAGTAATGGATAGAACGCGGCCAGAGATTGACTTCGCTCTTTTCAAAGTTCAAGAACTTGGAAATTTAAATTTGACTTGTAAGGCCTTCCAAGATCTTGTTTACGTTACTTTCGTTGCCTTTTTGACGGAAGTCAAAATTACTCTGTCTATTTGCATATCTCTTCCTCGACTTCACAGCGCATTGGGGATCAGTTACTCGAACGAATGTAAAAAAAAAAAAAAAAAAAAAAGAGCCGTTTTAATGCTCTGGATTATGTCTCCTTTGGGAATTCTGTTTCCATTTCATTTCGAGATGCGAGGTTTATGGATGCGAACAAATATCTCTTTTCAACGTCGGACATAGATATAAAAATAATTCACTCACATTCTTCTAATTTCAGTTTTCTGTAAAAGAAAACTATCAAGATGGCTATTTGAGTGTCTGTCCGCCCTCACATCTTGAAAACTGCTGAGGCTAGAGGGCTGCAAATTGGTATGTTGATCATCCACCCTCCAGTCATCAAACATTCTAAATTGCAGTCCTCTAGCCTCAATAGTTTTCATTTTATTTAGGGGTTAACTTAGCCATGATCATGCGTCTGTCACCGCTATAGGTACCAACAACACAGGTTACCACCGAGCTGTGGCTGAAAGTTTCATGGGCCTTGGGTGAGAGTTCCATACAACAATAAGCGCTGTACAGAAAAGCATATTTTACTTGTTTATTAGAAAAGAACACTGAAGAAATTGTGTATAACACCAAAACTCATTTTCAATCAAAGCAGGACAGAAATGGCGAGGAGATAAATCAGATCTCAAAGCCCCCGGTAAATACTGAAGTGTTGATTGGAATGCCATTAACTGAACAAAATCTAATATCCCTTCCAGCCAGCACAAACCCGCCTTCCTCTGCGAGAAGATGGCGCGAATGGGTAACGTGTCAAAGTTCTACTCATCCTTGAGTTCGACTGAGATTTCATTACTCACTAATCACCCAGTCTTCAAAAGAATTGGTATTAAAGGAAGGAGATTCGATGGATGAAAGAGCCAGAAAAGTCTTAAAACGTTTTTTTTCATTCTGGGTTAATCTCACGAAATCGTCGGGCGAAACAGAACGAAAACCCAAGTGAGTAATTTCTCGTTTTACGAACTCATTACTTTCTCACTGTATACGCCATGCACGTGTCCGATGTTCAAGGATTCGTCTTCTTCTTCTTCTTGTTCTTCTTGAGAGAAAAAAAGATGGAGCCGATGCTTCCTTTGCCTGGTATCTCCGAAAAAAAAAAAAAACTAACTTCCTTCGACCAAAGACGAAATAACTTTCATGAAATGAGTGAATGGTCCTCTTTAAACCTTTTTCTGCCATAAGGGAACACAGTTTAGCAGAGGACTATCCTTTCACTCACCTAGATTTTAGAGTACTGTCTTTTTGCTCAAATAGACTGGACCTTTTAATTTCAGAGTCGCTGTTTATTAAGAAAATGAAACCGGAATTGAACAACAACTCGTCCGGTATTCAACTACCTATCATATAGTTTCATAGTAGGTACGCAAAGTGGGTCGTTTAGCCATTTTATTTTATTTTTGAGTGTAGTTTGTTTACCTTTCATGTTATTTTCATTGTTATTTCTGTTTTTGTATGTTTTGCGTTTTGTTTTAGTTTTTTCGTAATTTCTAGTTTGTATGTGATGTTCGTTTTAATTTATGTTTTTACTGAAGCTTTTAATAAGACAATTCATTTTAAAGTAATTTTTAGTGATTTCTCATCCTTGTCATTTTTTCAGCCTGAAGATGAGGTTTTAAACCTCGAAAGCTCGTTTAATAAAGAATGTTCTTCCTGGTCTTGGCACTGTTATTTATCATCAAGCTAAGATTTCCAAGTAGCCGCCGAATTACTGAGACTAGATATATATATATATATATATATATATATATTATTATATATATATTATATATATATATATATAATATATATATATATATATATATATATTAGGCTTGTGCCTTGTATGATAAGGCGCCCTATGAGGGTAATGGTTAGACTTGCGATAATCATACGCTAAGTCGGTTGGTATTGCACTTCCATATTCGTGGGAGTGACTTGGGGTTTGTAGATCACTTACGAAGTCGGTATTATCTTCTTGGTTACGACGATGATGTGTTAAACTCATGGTGAGGAGGTTCTTGTAGAACACACGAAGTATAAAAATATATATATTCTTGAAGTTTTACATGCTGAAGATCAGATATGATTGTACAAGTCTTCTATGACGATAGCTTGATCGCTTCTGCCAATGATGATGGCTACTTCTGTTCTCTCTACATGATAAAGCTTAGGTAAAGAGATACAGGTCTTCTAATGACGATAGCTAACTCTGTTCTGCCCTGTTCTACATCTCTGTTACAAGTTATGAAGGAACAGACAGTAGTTCGAACATATGAACATACATACAAATGACATAGTTTCATATGAACACACAATCAAATGAGACACGCTACAGATCACGTAGGCCGTTTGAATTATAGGTCGGAGTAGTTGTCTCAACTAGGGAGCTTGGACTAGGGTTTATAAACAATTGAATGACTACAGGTGACGGCATGTTATCTTAACATACTTTTATTGTATACGTCATCTTTAGCGTCTCTAGTCTGATCACATTCCTGCAAGCAATCTGGTTGACCTCTTTAGTTTTATTCTTTTATATATATGGACTAACATTCCATATTTTTATTATGTAAACACTTACATCAGTTCGGTCAGCTACCAAAACCAACCACTGAATATTACTCAAACTTGACTTGCATTTGACTTATAGGAGTGTGATACAGACACTATGTGAATATATATATATATATATATATATATATATATAAGTAAATAAAAATTCATGGTGTACATGAATTGATTCAAGTAATAAAATATAAAACAATGATATTGGTAAATAATAGTGATCACGTGATATATAATGATACAGTTTTTCACTTCATCTCTTTAATTAAGATACATTTGCTACAGAAAATACTAATGTACTCTGATAATTGCATAGAATGAAGATTAACATGATAAAAATCATATTTTAACTGATAAAAAATTTCATATATGAATTGATAACATTATTAATGTTTATGCTGATTGATTCGTTGATTTTTATTCTAACTGTTATATATCTGATTCATTAATCTATATACTAACTCATATATAACTGCAAATATTGGTAAGATAAAAGGTAACAGATTGATTATAGGCTACCTGATTTGTTTATACAGAATGTATATGTATTCAATTAAAATTAATTTGATGAATATATGTGCACTTTAAATAAATTCCTATTGCGTACACGCAAAGACATATTTAGATTCTGTTATTTATGAGCATTTAAATAAGAGATTCTTATTGCGTACACGCAAAGATATATTTCGACTCTGTTATTTATGATCAATTATATATAGGATACATGATACTTTATATATATAGGATACATAACCGAGGTTATACTACTTCACTTTTAACTAGCGTTCGAACAACTTTTCGTCCATTACACAGTTCCAGACAACCACCTATAGCCAAATGAAACGGCCTATTTCACAGGGTTAAAACAAGGGGAAAATTTGCCTGGGCGGGTCCAACGTTCTATTTTGCGCTCATACTTATTCTCTGCATCCTAAGCTACACGATTACGTTCGCGATGAATAAAAAAACATCCCCAGCACGAGTCCTTCGCCAGCAAAGTAGAGTTGAATATCCTTCGGGTCGTAATTGTCGGAAGTATGTCCCTTTCGTAGTCGATTTTGACAGCCGCCGGAGCGTTCCGCATTAAAACGAGATTAACGACGAGATACGGTGTCGGTCGAAGAAGTCCATGATGGTGCTTATTCCTTTCACATTGTACGCGGTTGTTACTCGACTGCCGTCGTCCGCAGCGACGAACGATTTTTTCGAAGTTGCGATGTGAAATTCTCGTACTGCAGGATACTGTAACGAGGTTATACTACTTCACTTTTAACTAGCGTTCGAACAACTTTTCGTCCATTACACAGTTCCAGACAACCACCTATAGCCAAATGAAACGGCCTATTTCACAGGGTTAAAACAAGGGGAAAAATTTGCTGGGCGGGTCCAACGTTCTATTTTGCGCTCATACTATTCTCTGCATCCTAAGCACACGATTACGTTCGCGATGAATAAAAAAACATCCCCAGCATGAGTCCTTCGCCAGCAAAGTAGAGTTGAATATCCTTCAGGTCGTAATTGTCGGAAGTATGTCCCTTTCGTAGTCGATTTCGACAGCCGCCGGAGCGTTCCGCATTAAAACGAGATTAACGACGAGATACGGTGTCGGTCGAAGAAGTCCATGATGGTGCTTATTCTTTCACATTGTAGGCGGTGTTTACTCGACTGCCGTCCTCGCAGCGACGAAACGATTTTTTCGAAGTTGCGATGTGAAATTCTCGTGTACTGCAGGATACTGTAACCAGGTTCCATTAATCAGCCTGCAAGTGAAATTATACTTGTCACAAGGGCAAAGTAAATTCAGACGACATCCAAATACAGGGGAGCGGAGAGAGCCATTTAGACCAGACTTAACCCACATGAATTCGCTGATATTTTGGAATTCAAAAGAGTCCGCCGTACAAACTTTTTTATCCATGGCATTAACAATGAGTGAACCTATCCAGGTCTATGATGACTTGTAAAAATATCCATTAATTATAAAAAATAAATAGATATCATTATGAATCTCAAAGAAAATTCGATATTACTGGTAGTAAGTTACTAGACAAAGAACGTGGAAAACGGAGCTAATTGTAAGATTGCCAGGCAACATAAGAGTCAAAGAGAAGATTAATCATGATTCTGTAGTTCTCTATGCTAACTGAAATTAAGTTGTGATAAAATCTGATCCTATGTGTCCCTAACAAAAGTTTCATATTCAATTTTCTCGCGCGCATCCTCTGAGGTTAATTTTAAAAACTTTAACTAATAGGTAGGAGATGCAACGAAAAAACCCACTATGTAAACTTAATTTCTAAATAAACTTTGGGTTTTTCAAGAAAATGTGACATTTTCCCATGAATGTTTTACTTGAATTGTAATAGGCTAATGTTGCAAGTAAATATTTCATATATATATCTTGATACTTCTAAATGTCTATGAGGTTCAGAAAAATTAATTCATTTTGTTGTTTTATAGAAATTCTATTTGCTTATTTTGTTATTAATTTTAAAATGATTGCAACTCCTTAGCTAAAGTTGCATTGCGCATACGGATATAGACAATTGTAGCCCTTGCCCATGAGAAGTTTGGGCTAAGCATGGGCCCCCTTTCTCCAGTCAATCTGCTTCGCAAGCAGAGACGACACAGATGAAGCCTGTGTAAGCAGATTATTGAGGTTTAAAGGAACAAATGCTGATACGGCAATGATGACGTCGTCACTTGGTAGGAGATTGCTCTCAGCCAGCTAAGAGTTACGTTACTTGCTGTATAAATACGACTTTAGGATAAATTTTTTTTTTGTTTTTTAATACTCGACCCACATGAGAAGAATGTCTGAAAAAAAAACAGTACCAAAATTGAACAATATATTATTTTCATGTTGGAAATCTGCATAATTGTAATTATGTTAAATTAAATATTCCTTATTCAAACTAATGAAAAAGGTTTCCATACACAAATTCTATATATATTATTAGCCCTGTATAAGATTCATATAGGATTATTCCATAGATAACATTTTCACTTCTAGACTTCCTGACTTTAAAATCTCTTTTATTTTATTTATTTATTTATTTATTTATTATTATTATTATTTTTTTTTTTCTCATTGACTACGAATATAAATCACCGGGACAGACAATATGTCAGTAGGTTTTGGATATGTATTTGAACTTTTAGCTTATTTGTCATTACTAAATATATACGCATATATATTTGGATATTTAATTAATCTATGGTTACGTTTTCCTTATTGATTTTATCGTGATTCCCTTTTTATTATAATTTGTAACCCTTCCGACTTCTTACGGAGTGTATTATATTGACTCCACTTGTATCCATATTTATATTTCATTTTTTTATATTTATTTATTATATATTTTTTTATATATTTGATAAATTAATGGTTGGCTTGAATATGTGGAAAAGTGTTTCTAGCGGCGTGCCGTATAAGGCTACTTGCGGCATCAATTCTATAGATACAAGATATAATGATAAAGGTATTTAAAACGCGAGAACCGCTATAATCCAGTTCGGATCCAATAGCACGAGTTGTAACTCGTAAGACATTGACACTTCCTATTTAATTATCAGTTATTCTACCAAACCGATTGACTCTGGGTGATAAAATATATTATTGGTTTTCTTAATGGATAGGAATTCACACAACGCGTTATGGAGATTATTATTGATTTACACCACCCGAGTCACATTATCATGTGTTGAATTCCATGTTTACTGATTAGCACTCATAAATATTCCTAATGCACTCAATTGCTGTGTTTTTGTTTTTAGTGCTATTAATTCTATATAACGTGTCAAGGAACTATTAACACTAAGAAGTGTTTATTCCCTCTGTCAGACTCGTAATTCTGTTAATAATTCTAAGTATATTCTTTCAAGGATAGATTTGGCACAGGATAGGCTCCTAAACTGACAGGTGTCTTAGTGTATCCCTTGTTTTCATGACACGTGTTACAATTAGTTATGTGCTTTTTATATCTGTAAGCATTGTAGGCCAGTAAAACAGTGATTTGGCTTTCTGTGACTATAATAGGGAACCTGGATGACGGAATGCAACCAGTTAGGACGATTGGTATGAAAGAGATTATTACTACTACTACCTGGTCGTTAGTCACCTGCTGTGTTCTTCGGGTTTTCCTCGTCACGGACCTACATATAATACTACATTTGATTACATACTTCTGATACACATACTTTAAATATACTTTTGCTTTAGGGTTTCTGCTCGAAGTGTTTATTGTTTTTGCCCTAGCCACTGACCCTGTTTCCGTTTCGAAGTGTTATTGTTTGGTGTTTATTGTTTTGCTATCGCTGTTGACACTTGCTTTGTCAGTTTGTAACAGTTCTGCGATCCGACCCAGATATTCAATGCTCGCGATCTCTTGGGTTAAGGAATTTTCTTGTCTAGATACGGTTTTAACATAGGCACGGATGTTTCTATATCCTTTAGTCCAATTAATGGTTCTTTGCTGTTATGGTGCGGGATTGCGGGATAATGCGTCAGCTATGATAATTGCTTTCCCAGGTAGATATCTTATCTTGGCTCCAAGACCTGAATGATCATTTGTCACCGAGTTCCTTTTGGACTGTGATTAAAGCCTTTGAAAAACTCGGTAAAGGATCATGTTCAGTAAGGACTTTATCAGGATAGCCATAGATTATGAACTTAAGATGTACTAGTGAGTTAAAGATACCTAGCCCTTCCTTGCCTATTACTGTATATTTACTTTCAGAGGGCTTTAGTTTACGTGAATAAAAAGCTATAGGAAAGAACTGTTATTTAATCATATTACTGAAGTAGTATCCCTCTTACCCCTTGGTCTGAGGCGTCTGTTGCAATAAAAAAAAAAAAAAAATTCCTTATTTAAATCAGGGATTTTTAAGTTAGGTAAGCTGCATTATTCCGCTTTTAAGATATCGAACGCCTGTTGATGCTAGACCATAATAAATCTACGCCCTTCTTCGTAAGATCTGTTAAAGGAGCTGTCATGATTGAAGAGTTACATATTTACATACGATTGTAATACCCACTACAGCGCCAAAGTGCTGTATCCCCCCTTTACGTTAATAGGTACCGGAAAGTTATGAATAGCCGACACCTTACCATGGACTACTTTAAGACCTTGACAAGACACATAAAACCTAGATAAACATGTTCGGTTTTTAAAAACTCACATTTATATATTTTACTCTGAGACTAGCTCTAGTTTATGTGAATGTACTTCTAAGGTATTAGAAAAGATTACAAGATCATCCATATAGGCATGTAAGGTTATCCCCTAAAAGTCCTCCAAACACTATATTGTAAATTGGGGCGCAACGTAAGCCGGAGGCATACGTAAAAATTGATAATGTCCCCTGAGTGTGCTGAAAACGGTGTATGAGGTACAATCACTTA
Organism: Macrobrachium nipponense; assembly: GCF_015104395.2. Classification (NCBI taxonomy): domain Eukaryota; kingdom Metazoa; phylum Arthropoda; class Malacostraca; order Decapoda; family Palaemonidae; genus Macrobrachium; species Macrobrachium nipponense. The sequence continues at coordinate 245,791 of NC_061107.1, forward strand.
GGTAATGGTATCTGGTAAAAGCTTTTAAAGTAAGTCCAAGCTGGTGAAAAATTTATTCTAACCTAACAGAGATAAGATGTCGTCGGTACATGGCACTGGAAACTATCGGGAGTCGTTTCCTTGTTTAAGCGACAGAAATCTACGCAGATACGCCAAGTCCGATCTTTTAATGACATGACGTTTGAGGGAAAAATTATATGGGCTATTTGATTTCCTAATGACTCCTATTACTAACACTTTTTCAACTTCGTCATTTATCTCTATTTTGAAATTCCATTGAGAGTCTATACGAAGGTACGTATATAGCTTTATGTTTGTCCTTAGACCGTATTTTGTGTTAAATTACATCCGTTTTTTCCCAGAGATCACTCGCCAGTGGAGAAACTTCCTGGTATTCAGGTAAAAGATAAAAAAAATTTCTGCTGAATCACCTCTGCTTGAATGACTTTACGGATATTACTTTAGATAGATTATCAGAGAGATTCATCTACGACTGGTTGGGCGGGATTAAAAATTAGCAACAATAAAAAATGCGATATTTATATGTATAGGTTTTTTGTGGATTACTATATTAACTTGTTGCTACGAGTCAACCATGTCTAGGGCTTTGTTCGCGGAAATCGTTATATTTCAGAGTGTCGGGAAGGATTAAAATTTCATTTCATTTCCAAAGCAAGCTTTTTACACGCACTAAGACATTCGAGGGTGCATGCTTCTCGAGAGTTTTGCGTACAAAGTGCGACTGCGGTTGTGGGAGAATTTTGTTGGGTCATTTGAACAATGTTACGATTTATGAGACAAATGTATAGTCTATATAAGTTATTATTTGATTAACTGTCTCTTTTTGTTCAAACGGATTTCAATATGTTTTGAAGGTTTTATAGGATTTTCATTTGATAAACACGCCTTATTTTGCAGGATGTAAGATAATATTTTGTATACCCTAGATGAATCTTACAATTACACTAGATACAGATCATGTTTTTTTATAACTATAGAGGTATCTGTAAACGCTCGCTTATCCGGACTTCTCATTAGGGAAGTTCGAACAACAGACGCGGTGAGTCCGTAAATACAGGATATTAGTGTACTAAAGGAATAAATAAGATATTCTAATTTTTACGGCGCGTACAGTCGGGCTTTATCCACCACTACTTATAATAACTTACGTATTAAAAAAAAACAAAAACCTGCTCTGATTACTTTATACGGTCGTGTGTTTCATAGGAAAATCCTTTTTAATTCAAAAAGATATTGGCATGTATGAACCAACATCGCTTTTCCCCACTCTGCTAGAGTCGCTTATTGTGTGGAATTTGCTATGCTTTGAACACTCGGCAGATTTAACTAACCTTGACCGCTTGACTAGGTGACACAGTCACCGAGTTTGCTTGTTTGATTCTGAAACGGCTACTGTTTTCTATTTCTTTTTGTAATAATTAGATCCTTCTCTTTATTACCATCGGCAACGTATTGTGTGTTTTTAGCATTATGTTGCTGGTTACGTATAAAGCAATGAATGACGAACTATTAGGACTGAGCGATTACTAATAAGACAAGTTATCACTACTGCATTCAATATTAACTGTTTGTACTTCATTCTTTGCTAAAATTTGAAATAGTGAGGGATCCTGGGTCAGCGCATTTAGCCTGATGAAAGTTTTTTACAGACATGTTATTCCTTGCAATCCAGCCATATTTTTAAAGTTAAGTTGAGTCATTGAGGTTCGATATTTTATTTAACTCAAAAAACTCAAGGCTAAAACTGCGATCGGGACTTTGCAAAGGAGCATTTATTGTCATGACCCGAAATAGTGTTACCTCTAATTTATATAGATTTTGTACAGGTGTTCCACTTGTTTTTTGTGTGTTTTCTAATCACTACGGTGCTTAACGACCCTATCCATGCATCTGTATAAATACAGACGTCCACTGCGTAAACGCATATTCACTGTTTAATATGATTTGTTACGTAAGGGATTAATCACTAAATGATAAAATTGAACATAGTATATGATTATGATATTTCAGTAGAACTTCTGGAAACTGACACTCAAAGATAAAAAACTTGCAGTAGCGAAATCTCAATGATGTAGATAATTTCTGTAAAAAAGTAAGATTAAGAATGTCTCGTAACTTCAGCCACAGGAATAACGAAATTCGACCTGCAAAGGAAACACTCAAAGTTACTCCAAATGAATAAAAAAACAAAAAATTGTACTTAGCTTGCTTTTGTGGGAAGTCACGGTGTTCCGATAACGACACACCGGCCTTGGTCCTCCTTCTCTATTTAGCGGATAACCTGGTTTGGCTTCAGTTTCCCACCCCCAGTGCGCGTTGTTTCGATGATTCGAGCCCTTGAAAGATCCGATGCTGCAGACTGCGTTCGGTTTGTTTTCTTGGAGTGCCGGAAACGCTCACTAACGATGTTTTCTTGAATGATTCTAATGAGAGACGAAGCTTGCGTTGTCGTAGGAAAAAGGACACGTCGATTTTGTTTCTTGAAGTTATTCACTAACGATGATACTAAGTTGCTTGAAGAATCTCTTGCTTTCGTCGTCGTTAAAGAGTTCTTGTTGTTTTCTGAAGTCGCTCACTAAACGATGAAAATAAGTTGCTTGAAGAATCTGCTGCTTTCGTCGTCGTTGAAGAGTTCTTATATGATACTTCATTATTCTGATGTTTCTTCGGAGAAGTTGTAGAGTTCTTCTGGTACGCTGGCCACCAATATTAGGGCTTGTGCCTTGTATGATAAGGCACCCTATGAGGTAATGTTAGACTTGCGATAATCATACGCTAAGTCGGTTGGTATTGCACTTCCATATTCGTGGGAGTGACTTGGGGTTTGTAGATCACTTACGAAGTCGGTATTATCTTCTTGGTTACGACGATGATGTGTTAAACTCATGGTGAGGAGGTTCTTGTAGAAAACACGAAGTATAAAAATATATATATTCATGAAGTTTTACATGCTGAAGATCAGATATGATTGTACAAGTCTTCTATGACGATAGCTTGATCGCTTCTGCCAATGATGATGGCTACTTCTGTTCTCTCTACATGATAAAGCTTAGGTAAAGAGATACAGGTCTTCTAATGACGATAGCTAACTCTGTTCTGCCCTGTTCTACATCTCTGTTACAAGTTATGAAGTAACAGACAGTAGTTCGAACATATGAACATACATACAAATGACATTGTTTCATACGAACACACAATCAAATGAGACACGCTACAGATCACGTAGGCCGTTTGAATTATAGGTCGGGGTAGTTGTCTCAAGCAGGGAGCTTGGACTAGGGTTTATAAACAATTGAATGACTACAGGTGACGGTATGTTATCTTAGCATACTTTTATTGTATACGTATCTTTAGCGTCTCTAGTCTGATCACATTCCTGCAAGCAATCTGGTTGACCTCTTTAGTTTTTATTCTTTTATATATATGGACTAGCATTCCATATTTTTGGTTTTATATAAAACACTTACTTATTATATATATATAGATATATATATATATACATATATATATATATATATATATATATATATATGTATATATATAACATAACATATAAATATATATATTATATATATATATATATATATATATATATATATATATATATATATATATATATATATATTTATAGATATTTATATACATTATGTATTTATGTAGATATGTACACACACACACACATACACACACACACACACACACACACACACACACACACACATATATATATATATATATATATATATATATATATATATTTTTTTTTTTTTTTTTTATATATATATATAATATATATATATAATATATATTATATATTATCATACGGAATAAATGTGATAAATCCTCAAAATAGAAATAATGTTAAAAAAAGTAAACCCTGCATACTTATCGAACAAGATTGCATAACTGCATCTTGACATGCATAAGGTCTTTCTTATCAGACTATATTTCATGTTCCTGTGAGCTTAAAAGACCCCACATTTTGAACCACACTTTTAGGAAAGATTGTTGTGGTATGGTAATAAAACATTTGGATAAAGATTTGAGAATGCTAAGCATAAGATATCCAAAAATTATTCCATAAAATTGTATATTTTCCTTAATGATTACGCTGTGTGGAAAGTTTGTTTGTTTCTTTGAGTAAATTTAAAACTAATTGTTATCAAAAGCCTTCCTTTGAAAACTTCAACAAAGGGGCAGGTTTGATTGCCCTGTTCCAGGGCAATTTGCAATTTGATAGTTAGGCATAATTTTTGCTCAAGATAAAATGCCTCAATACTTTACACGACTTAAATGAAGTTGAAGCTGGCACAGGAATCTCTCCTCTCTCTCTCTCTCTCTCTCTCTCTCTCTCTCTCTCTCTCTCTCTCTCAATAAAAAAAAGCTGAACGAAATGGATTTTAATGCAATATTTTATCATTAATATGGTAATCTTATAGCACAGGATTAACAAAAGCTGGAAATACAAGGATATATACGTATAGTATATATTGTATTATATTATGCATACATACTTTCTCTCATTTTATCTATAAATATGAAATATATAGTATAGTATATATATATATATATATATATATATATATATATATATTATATATATATATATATATATATATATATATATATATAAAATATATATATATATATATATATATATATATATATATATATATATATATATATGTGTGTGTGTGTGTGTGTGTGTGTGTGTGTATGTGTGTGTGTGTGTGTATTGTATCTGTGCAAGTTATTTTAGGCACAATATCTTTTTTAGCGTCTGTACACTTCGCTTAAAAATTAAACAGAAATAAAATAGTCCAACCATAAAAAAATTCCTATTTAGCCTGCCATCTATCCAATACGGCAACCAACCCTAACCAGCAGAAGGACCTAATTCAGTATGCTATTGAGCACACTGGTGGGAAGGCGAGAGAAATTCTTCCATCTTCCAATAACTTTTCTAATTGCGAGATTCTTCCTCTAATGTCGAAGGTCCCATACACAGAGCAATATGGACTACAAAAAAGTTATTTCCTCAGAGGCGGAAGTGGCCAAAAGGTTAGACTCCCAGAAATGAAGGAAAAGGAAATATGTGGTAGAATTTGGGCTAAAGCCTAGATGTTCTTAGTGTAGGATTCACACACACACACACACACACACACGCACACACAAATTTATGATAAAACCGGGTTCGATTCCCTGCTCTGCCAACAAGGAATCAGAGGAATTTATTTCTTTTGATAGGAATTCATTTCTCGATGTCGGTCCCGATGTTATGTAACCAGTTGGTTCCTAGCCACGTAGAAATATCAAGCCCTTCTGGCCAGCCCTAGGAGAGTTGTTAACCAGCAATTGATTTATTTCTGGTGATGGAAATGTGGTTCGGATCCCAAAATAAGCTGTAGGTCACGTTGCTAAGTAACCAATTGGTCCCTAACCACGTAAAAGTATCTAATCCTTCGGGCCAGCCCTAGGAGAGCTGTTAACCAACTCAGTGGTCTGGTCAAACTAAGATACTCTAAACTGGGATAGGTAGTTGTACAGAGGACGTATGCAGCTTGGCATCTTTAGGAATCACGACTTTCTCAAAATGTTATGCATCATCTTATGATCTGGTTGATTCGCCGAATAAATATTTTAGTCTGGAAGCGATTGTCTTCTGGGAAATAAACTATCCTCAGATATTTTATTTTCTTACAAGCGTCATAGACAAACCCCATACAAATGCTCTTGCATCTATTTTAACGCTGAACGATATAAGGTTCTCGCACAATGTCAACTTTGAGATGCGCTCTCAGGAAAAGCTGATCAGTAATAATTTTTGAAGGGAAGTTTCCATTAAGTTGACAAGAGTATATTACTTAGGAAAATGGTTGAGGGTCAATCATAATCCTTCTCAGCTCGGACAGAACTTAACAGCTGCTTCAATAAGAAAGCAATTTCAAAGATCACTTTGCTCATTTGAGTCGATTATCATCTAAACAAAATGCAAGGCACCATAGCTGGTTCACTTAAGGTAGATTCTTGTGTGAGCCTGATGCCTACTAGACGTTTGTTTGGCGGGCGCTGACTGGCTGGGAGCTACCTACCACCTCCCGATACCAGCCAATCAGCGGCCGCCAAACAAACGCCTCATAAGCATAGGGCTCATCCGAGAATTTACTTTACGTGAACCAGCTATAGTAATCGTAAATTTATTAATATTGCAAAATCATTTTACTAAGGCGAGTTTGACCTCATTTCAACATTTAACAGAGTCATTAACTGAATGCTGTGATTAATCCTTTACACTAAACGTTTCCTAAAGGTGTTGAAGCATGAAGAAGAGAATTTCAATAACGTTATTCTGTAATCTCACTTAATTACATCGGGCATCTCTTTGTAATCAGAATATTCACGTCTTCGTGGATTACCGGTGTCCATGGTTTCATTGCTGTAGAGTAAATATATTTCTCCACTGTTATGCAGCTGTTATAAATGATAGAGAATGTGATACGTATAGAATATTATAGTTTCTTTAATGATAAGCCTGTTTCTTCGGCTCGGTCGAGTTTTCTGTACAGTGTATAACGCTGTATGAGATCCTTAGCGAGTGCCCATGAAACTCTCAACGGCGAACCATGGAGCTTTTAGCCACGGCCTGGTGGTGGCCTGCGTTTGTTGGCACCTATAGCGGTGTCAGATGTTCGATCATGGATAAGCTTAACCTTAAATAGAATTAAAACTACGTAGGTTACAGGACTGCAATTTGCTATGTTTGATGATTGAAGTGTGGGTGATCAACATCCCGTATTTGCAGCCCTCTAGCCTCAGTGGTTTTTAAGACCTGAGGACGGACAGACAAAGCCATCCCAATAGTTCTCTTTTACAGAAAACTTAAAACTTGTCGGACTTGCTTCACGCTTACTTGAACATCGAACGTAAATATACGTTTTTACCCAGTGTTTGTTTTGCAGATATCATTTCATTTCGTGTCTATGTTTTTCATTCATATTCACCCGTTGCATTCATCCATTTCCATGGTAGGAATCGTATTACGAAGACAATGATAGTTTGTTCCACTTTAAGGTTTTTGTTAATGCAGTGCGTTGCATTGCATACTGCAACATGTATTTCTTTTATTGGGTATGTAAGGGCATCGTTATTTCATATTACAGATGAATCCCTAATATATTCTACAGTAGATTTTTAAAAATGAAATGTTTTTTTTTATGGGAGAGAATACGACTTTCATAAAAAAAAGTCCAAACACATTTTTCCTTTTGTTTCCATTCACAGTTTTATATATATTGCTGCTTTCAAAAAATATAATACGAAAGGATTTGTTATTATTTTAGTGTTGTGTGGAAGGACTACAAGGGACACTGGGAGAAGGCTTATGATTTTATAGTTTTTTTTTTTCATTTGTTTTATATTTCCGGAACAAACCCCCCCCCCCCTACTCAAGATCAATGTTTAATTATACACCATTGTGTCATATATATATATATATATATATATATATATATATATATATATATATATATATATATATATATAATATATATATATATCTATATATCTATATATATATATCTATATATTTATATATATATATATATATATATATATATATATATATATATATATATATATATTATATATATATATATATATATATATATATATATATAGATATATATATATAGATATCATAGATATATATAGTATATATATAGTATATATATACTATATATATATATATATATATATATATATATATATATATATATATAATATATATGTGTGTGTGTGTGTGTGTGTGTGTGTGTGTGTGTGTATGCATGTGCGTGTCATGAAATCAACGTAAGAAGGCGAGTGAAAACCAGGACATGGAACAAGTACTTACGTAGTTTTTACTTCATTTTAAAGTTCACACTGTGTGTGTGTTTGTGTGTTTGTTTGTGCCTGTGTGCCTATGTGAGCGTGTGCGTGAGGACATACAGTTTCATTTTGACTCCCTCGTATTTTATTTATTAGCGAGAGATATTCTTTTTGAACGTGTTTTGAAACCCTTGTCCCTTTGTACGCCAAAAAAAAAAAAACACTTTTGTAAATATTTAGTCGTTGTGGATGTACTAATTGTACTTTTAGACGAAAATATATTGGGTGTTCAATTTCCATCGTGAGTTTAAAACATTATAAATATATAAATGTTTATATATTCATGTCTCCTTTTCCAAAATCATTTCGTTCTTCACTTTTTTCTGCTGATAATAAAACCTTCAAATCTTTAATTCGACGTAGATCAAAGGCATACTTATTGAATTAGGAATAAAATGTCAAAAAATTTTTCCCGTTGCTCTTTTAGTTGGCAAAAGCTCTCCATCTGCTTTTACAAGCATCATAAAAGGTGTATAGTGAATTGAATGCTTTTCTAAATCATCACTTAAGTCATTACGTTAATCAGTTTCTGTCATAAAATTCACACAGATACATGTAACAGAATAAAGTAGGTAAATGCAACGTAAAATCACCATACAAACAAACATAAACATTGAATTTCCCAATGACTTGTCAATCACACTACATTAATGTAGGATGCTAGATATCTGGCAACCTTAACAATTCTTTTATGACCTCGCACAGCAGTGAGGACGCAAGAATTATCCTCATTCCCCGGCTGTCATGTCAACCTAATTTCTGCAGCTCCATATTGGACCTCTCCTTCGTCACGTGGTGTGATATTGCCCTCATATTCAAGCTGGCTCTACCATTGCTGGTCTCCTTCACAGGATTCCTCCTGGGGCGTTTCTTCATCCTATCGAGGATCCCATCCCCAGGGCAACTAACTCTTTCACCCCTTCCGACGTTGTTTCTAGCCTGGTCTAGAAAACGGGATTTCGTTCTAGATATAAATTAAAAGAAAAACATGAGAAGAGGCATTGGTGTCTCGTACCGTTTGGTATTTTTACTGATCGTCCTTAAAGTGAGAGTCAGGTTTCTGGAGTTCTTCCAAGGTGCTAACTAACAGAGTTGCAAATGACGTTGGATAATGATGCCTCATACAGATCTTACGAGACCAGAGTCTCGTATCATATTTGGTAAGCGAAAGCCACAGAGGGAGAGAGAGAGAGAGAGAGAGAGAGAGAGAGAGAGAGCAATTTTCGTGTAAAATTGCTTGTACAGTTATACGATACCTCTTAACATAAGTAAGGCAACAAACATTTGCAGAACATCTTGATAAATCATTCGCGCATTAGACGAGACTTACATATTAAATACTGAAGGAAAAGAAAAAAAACAAGAAATATCATCATTTAGTTTGTCCCTTAACTCCGGAGTTGGAAAAGGAGAAGGGAGAGAATCCTTTAATCGCAGAATATCCTTTTGGGGGCCTTGAGAATCTTCCGGTCTTTGACTGTGGGGGCCCCAAAGTAATTGCTGGAATTGAGAGAGAGCCTCTGGAACTAGTCAGATGGCACTCAGCGGGCGGCAGATGGGTGGTATTTGAGGAGCTATTATTCGAGAGCATTTCCTAATTAGATGAGGGACTCAGGGATTCCTACATTTGGATGACATACCAAGGGATACATCCATGTCTGAATCTTGAGGTTTTATTTATCTGTCTGTACGTCTGTATAATGTACCCTCTACCCATCTCTATATCTATATGTATATATGCGCATTCCTCTCTTTTCCTCTCATAATAGAGGCATATCCCAACCATATAGGGACTTCAAGTACTGTCATAGAACCCAGAATGAGGTAGCTTCCTACCATGTACTTATATGAGGGAAATAATCAACACACATATTGTGGTTTATTGTACACTGGCTACCTCCTTCATGCCATTAAGATTGGGGGCATTATAAGAGAGGATTTGGAAGTCCTGTTCTGAGCATATTTACATTATTTTTCTGAAATAAAAGTAAAATTTAGACATCATCATCTTCAAGACTTAGTGACACAGAGGACGCGATACGAAAACTGGAGACAGATTTTACCTATATTTTTTTTCTATCAAAAATATTTATTCATTAGTCTATCAGAAATATCTTAAAAAGAAATATCTTGCTGACATAATTTGTGTTATGACTCTCTCTCTCTCTCTCTCTCTCTCTCTCTCTCTCTCTCTCTAGCCACTGTGAACGTAAAATTACGTAACTTTCCAGCTCTTACAAGCGAATGACTGTAAAGTTTTAGAGCTTCCATTACTGGGAAACAGCAGTATGGCACGATATGCTTCACAAATGACGGCCTCTCCTGCATACGAATGATGCTATTGCAAGCTAGGTATGTGAATTTCCCGCGTTTATGCAATTATTTCCTTTTACTTTCTTCTTTCGCAAGGCTATTATTTTCTATTTTTTATTTTCGCATTGCTATTTCTGTATGATGCATAAAGCTTCACATGCTTTTTTGTCTTTGATTTTCAATAGAATCTCGTTTTATTCAAACGTTCTTTTGTTGCTATTATTTTATAGTTTTTGTTTTTAGATTTCAGTATCATATGTTAAGCATTACATGTTTTTCTGTACTTCTTTCCATTGTCGATTTTATCGTTGTATTTATTTATTTATCTATCTATTTATTTATTTATTTATTTATTTATTTATTTATTTATTTATTTATTCATTTGTCGTTTGTTTGCAGGCGATATGTTGGTGATAGTCGAATTAAAGAGAGCCAGTTTATGTCACGCTGAAGGGTATAATAACCCTGATGCTGACCTCTTGATATCGACCCTGGCAGCCCGCAGAGATGACCCATGATGGCATGCGTCTTTTGTATACCTCGATCCTATGCAAATATCCGTCTAGGCTTCACGACATTTTACAACAAATATATAAAATCCGTCACCGAAAAAGGAGGATAATCCAGCCCTCTTTCCTCTCCCGATGGGAACTGGTTCGGATTTTCTATTTGTCATTGGATTTCAATTCGAACCTACAGACGACATTCGATTCTCCTTCCAGAGGAGTGTTCTTGGAAAGCCGTCGATATCTCCCGACTGTTTTCTCTGTCAACAGACGTCCGGAATTCTTAGAAACGTCAAAAGAGAGTTTAATGAAATAAATAAATCTTTCCCAACATATTTGCTATTACTTTCTTATTACCGTGTACTTTTTTAACAGAAGTGTATCTGTGAAGTTTAATAAGCTGTCTGGAGATATCTTCATGTTGACTTTGGACGTTGTTCGAAGCAGAAGTAAGATGAAAAAGTTTTATAGGTTTGAGTCTTTTTAACCAATATTGTTAGTCAAGCTTTTAATGGATTATGTGAAAAACTCATATTTTAATGACTTCATTATGTATTTGACCTTTTTGTCTGTAGTCTGAGTATATTATGCATTCAGTACATTGTCTTGTGTGTCTAGTTTGGGCAAAAACGTACTCACACCTTTACCTCTGTGGATGTGGTTAGTCTTCCCAATTTACTCCTAGCACACAAACATATTTGTATATATACATAATAAATATATAGATATATAATTAATAATAATATATATATATATATTATATAGATATATATTAAGTTAATATTATGTTAATTATATATATATATATATATAATATAATAATATATCTATAGATAGATATATATATATCTATATATATATATATATATATATATATATATATATATATATATATATATATAGATATATATATATATAATATAATATATATATATATATAATCCTAGTATATATATATATATATATATATATATACATATATATATAATAGATATATATACATATATATCTAGATATATATATATATCGTATATCATATATATATATATCTATATATATATATATATATTATATAGTATATATATCTATATATATATATATATATATATATATATATATCTATATATATATATATATAAGATATATATATGATACATATATATATATATATATATATATATATATAATAGATATATATATATAAATATATATATATTATATATATATATAAGTATATATATATTATATATATCTATATATATATATATATGATGATATATATAGATATATATATAATATATATATATATATATATATATATTTATCTATATATCTATATATATATATATACATATATAAATATACTATTTATAGATAGTATATATATATCTATATATATATATATATATATATATATATAAATATATATTATATTATATATATATAAATAAATATATATATATCTATATATTATTATGTATTATTAATATATATAGAGTATATATATATATGAGAGAGAGAGAGAGAGAGAGAGGAGAGAGAGAAGAGAGAGAGAGTCTCCAGTAGTCCGATCCTGTAGCAACAAGATTCCTACTAACGATTTTGAAAGACTTATGGATCCTTTTTCCTCGAAGTCCTTTTCAAGATCCTAACGCAAAGCGAAGAAGTTTTCTTCTGCTACTTCAGTCATCGTTCAAAGTACTCGAGCTTTTCTCCCCCGATGCGATGTAGCATCTTGACGTGGAAAAAAGGGTGAATAATACAGCACTTCCTGTTAGACTTTCACAATGATTCCGCTTAGCTCAAAAAAAAAAAAAAAAAAAAAAAAAAAAGGTTTGGAGATCTGAAAGTTAACATTTTTCACTTGACGAGGATTAAAACTCATTCTTCTTATATAACCTTCTCTTTCTTATTAATAGTTTATCGCTATATTATTATTTATTATTATTATTATTATTCTTAGATGAAACCTATTCACATGGAACAAGCCCACGAGACCACTGTCTTGAATTCCAAACTTCCGAAGAATGTTGCTTTCAACCTCCCACCGCTAAAGACCTCCCAACACTGCAACAGTAACTGATCATGGCACAGGGTCAGTGATTATTCTTCGCCCTGGGGGAGGCGCTCGAACTCGCGATATCTGAGCGTCATGCCACGACGCTACCTACGATGCCAACGGGAGCAGCTATATCGAGTTTGCTCCTCTGTGGATCAGAGTTTTGCTTTACTTGACTGAGATTAATTGCTTTAATATTCAGGATAAAATTAGATCCGTAAAGAATTGTATTTATTTATTTATTTATTTATCAATTTATTTATTTGTTTGTTTATTTATTTTAGTTTTCCTATCCCATTGTGGAGACTCATCTGAGTCTGACGTCTTGGAAAACAAGCAAAACGATTTTTCAAACAGCTGAGTTATACTAAGAACATAAGAGTTATTGAATGAAAACCCTTTCATCTCTCTTTGTCATCGTAAAGTGAATAAAATCATCACGTCAAAGTTAATATGGATCAAACTAGCTTATCAGATAACGAACAGTGATTGAT
>NC_061107.1:264109-266609 GCF_015104395.2 Macrobrachium nipponense
TGAGCTGAATGGAATCTATATAACTTCCAGATTTCGTGGGTATAATTTCGTCGTATAAAGGCTAATTTTCATATTATCTCTGCTTACGTAGACTAGTTTATATATTTACAAAGATGAATCATCTCCCTGTCTAGGTGAATCGTGTGTGCCAACCGCCTACTTACGGTGTGGAATTTTTATTTATTTTTTTTTTTTGCTTCAGTGTCTAATATATGTATATATATATATATATTATATATATATTTTATTATATATATATATATATTTAATATATATATATGTGTGTGTGTGTGTGTGTGTGTGTGTGTGTGTGTGTCTGTGTTACTAACATTCGATGGATACTTGACAATGAGTGTTAGTCATGGAAACTTGTAACGCTATATATATATATATATATATATATATATATTCTATATATAATTATATATATATATATATATATATATACCCCTTTTTATTTTATATCTCAGTTTTTATTTCAATGCAAATTCAGCCGCAACAATTTTGTAGCAAAAGTTTTCGATTTTTTTGTGCTGGTCATTTCTGTGCACACATGGACAATGTTGATATGCTAGTTAACGAGTTTTATCAAAATCTGTTGAATTACACGCTACAATTAGAGAATCCATTTGAATTTCAGTAAATTAGTTTTTCAATAACGATTTTGATTCACGTCCTTTGACCTTCCAAGTAAAGATTCGTCAACCTTTCTGAACGCTGTGTTTCAGAAGCTTTGGTTCGCTTGCAACGATTTGATTCCATTGCAACATTATAAACGTGGCGAATATATTATATTAATAATGTCCAGACTGATTCTTTTATCCAGCTTAATAATAGGTTTTACGATTATCTATTAATTTTTTTTTTTGTCATGGGGATTTTCCTTTATTGATTTTATTTTAGTAAATTTTAATGAGATTTTAATGTTTTTTTTTTATTTTAAGTTAATAATTTTGTCTTTGTGTGTGGATGTAAATGCGTATGAATGTATTTCTTCGTTTGGGTATGCATACACATCCTTTATATAATCCATTGAAGTGGCGTCAGTAACGACAGATAATCTTTAATAAATAAATGAAAAATAAAACCAGCTTTTGATGCTATAATGCGAATTTGATGTGATAATTTAAATATTATAAAACCCAAATGTATTCTTCGGCAATAAACGTTTTATTACAGTGAACCAGGATATATGGAAAAGGCTGTAATTAGAGTTCATTCCGAGAACATACTCTCCCCTATCACCGTTATAAAATAGCAATAGATGGATTTATTTTTATTGCAGCAGTAAGCATTAATATAATCGAACCTTTTAGCACAACGAACCGGTCTCTCAAAGCAGATTGTAATATTGGAGATCGTAATTTAATATTGCAATATCACTTAATTTGTTTGAGTCATTTATTAATAGTTTGAATAGCAGTGATTGCTTATTCAAAAAAAAATACACAAGGGAAATTAATCTATTATCTACTATCTATTTATTTGCTGTTGGAAAGGTCAGGCAAGATAACGGAGATTGAAGACTCCAAAAAATTATAATAGAGAAGTCACACATACGAATACAGACGCACAGACATAAATACATCCTCGCACGCATCCCATATGCATAAATATGAAAACACACACACACACACACTACACACACTATACTATATATATATATATATATATATATATATATATATATATATATATATATATATATATATATATATGTGTGTGTGTTTTCATGTTTTTTGATGTGGGAGCACGACCGTCAACGCAAAGATATCAACAATAATGCTTCCTCCGAGGAATCAAATCCGACAGATAAATCGACATGAATAAATAGCCAGAAATTACTTTTCACAAACTCTCATACACACACACACACACACACACACACACATATATATATATATATATATATATATATATATATATATATTATATATATATATATAAATATATATATATATATATATATATATATATATATATATATATATATATATATATGTGTGTGTGTGTGTGTGTGTGTGATTGTATAATGTGTGTGTAAATAACTAGATTAAGTCATTTTCATCTCTGCCATCACAATTGCAACTATATTGAATAACAGAGAGAGAGAAGAGAGAGAGAGAGAGGAAGAGAGAGAGAGAGAGAAGAGAGAGAGAGAGAGAGAGAGAGAGAGAGAGAGAGAGAGCATTTCCCTGGGGGTGTTTATGAGTTTCTTTTTTCTTCGCTTTTATGAAGTCTTGGAAAGATAGGAAAAATTTTTTGTCGGGTTTTATAAGCGTAGTCTCGAGGAAACTCTCCGCTTTTGTGAACGATGCTGGTGATCTTGATGTAAAAATATAAAATTTTATACTTGTTTACTGATTTTTACGTTCGTATTTGCCTCTGTATTACAGCGTTGAAAACTTGACGAGAAATTGAGCTATGAATTCTCAAGTCAGTTATCAAAAATGTACATTTTTCGTATTAAGTTTTTAAATTTATGATGGAGAAAGAATGA
>NC_061107.1:271609-314109 GCF_015104395.2 Macrobrachium nipponense
CTGTTTAACTTGACTGCGGATATGATCCAGAAACCTGAAATAAAATATCACAGAAGTGAAATCAGCCTAGTCGGTTTCTTCACAAACTTTTACAGCAGTATTTCCACTTGTAGCAAGTTTCCAGTTCCATATTCGTTCCTCCCTCATTTATCTACAGATTTTCACTGCTTATCCCGGAGAATTCGTCTTACTTCTCCCCACACCCCATTCACAAAGATCGCCAGATTTCCACTGACGACTTCTCACCAGTCGCTTACCTACTTCCGTCAAGCACAGTCACACGTCATTTTCCCCGTAGCTTAGAGTAGCTGCGGGAAATCAGCCCCATCTCTTAGTAACGGAGTGGGATATCTTAGATAAGACAATGAGTAGTCTTCAGTTAGTATTGCCGAATTGATCAATGAAAACAGGACCAAATTATTGTCATTTTCGATTTGGCAAAGGGGTATAAATTATTAACTGCTACAAGTCTTCAAAACAGTGACGTTTCTCGAGTACCAATAGGGCGCAGGTACTGGTGCAGTAATGGCAAATACTGGGGAGGTTATAGGATGTTGAATGGTTGCTAGAAAAATATAAATAATTACAAAAGAAAGCTAAATTCTCATTAACTATGATTGTAATAAACGCATAATCGAGGAAAGCTTAGGATTAAGATGAATACTGAATATATAGTATATATATATATATATATATATATATATCTATATATATATATATATATATATATATATATATATATAAATATATATATATATATATATATATATATATATATATATATATATATATATATATATATATCATATATATATTCTCTTAACCAAGGACATATATTCGTGCTACCAACGAACAGAAATACTGAGAAATGTTTTAGTGGCATGCAATAGCAATTTTTGTTTTGCAAGTAACAGCGCGTTTGCCCTGACAAATTGGATTTATCGAGTAGCATGAATGTCACCGTGGAATTAACACTGGGTAGGATATAGGCCTCTCAAATAAAACCAATTCTGAAAGAGCTTAACGGTTAGTAACACTATTAACTCCCGTTCTGGGGTCAGCTTCCACGAACGTTCGGTTTACCTCACAACAGAAATAGAAAACTGACATTTTTTTAAAAGATTGTGCAAAATTTATAGCTTTTTTAAACGCTCTTAACAGTCGCCGTTTGCTAATCGAAAAGTGACGCGAAAGTGATACTTTTCCAGAAATCCCTCCCAGAAAATATCGATTTTTTTTGTGTGTGGAAATTTGGCATATTTTAGGACGAAATTCGAACTGCCGACATTCTTTCGTAATCGGACGATAATTCCCTGAACTTTATTACGGTTCCGCCCCAACAATAACTTCAAGCATCATGTGGTAATCACAGAAAAGTTTGCCAACTCGTTTGCATGAGTATCAGGTGAAAGAACAACTTATCTCTTCCCTATTTTTTATTAGAGCCCTTAAACAGCCACTTGCAATTTAGAGAACGTTCAACATATTAAAGATTTAAATTCCACTTAGCATGGAGTAGTATAAAATGCTTTAACGTTTGCATCATGATGTGAGCCTGAAAAATCACCTATTATATTAACCCTTCTGGCAATCTATCTGGTGGGAATATTATGCAGTCACCAAGTCAAAAGAGGGACTAAATACTTTTAACCCATTGGCAATCAGGATGTGTTTGAGCCTTAAAATCACTATTATATTAATTCTTCTTGCATATCTGGTGGGAATATGCTTTAATATAATTATCACGAAATTCCTAACCCAGCGAACCTTCTGACGTCGCTACCAAAACCTCAACGTGAAATACCATAAACAACGGGAGGGAGAAGGAAAACTCAGACATAAAAACAGAATAAAAAAAGGAGTTGTTTACTTTACGGTCAAAGAGCCAGTGGGATGGAGATATTGAATCCAATTTGGGGTCGGAACCAGCGACCAGAAACAAACACAGGCCTTTGCTGGTCGTAAGAAATAACAATTGGCTTCGCGACAGTCTTCTGTTTCCAGACAACGGGAAATAGAACATGATGGAGATTACACGAGAAACAAAAGGAGAAAAACATAAATACATTATACAAGAATCGACGGAGAAAAGAATAATTATTAACGTGAGCGAAGTACAAGAGATGAAGAGGACAATAAGTAAAAAAAATTACTCGATATATTTGTACCATCTTCGGCTATTTTTCTTTACATTCAAATGCCAAGAAAATATTAAGTCACGAAACTGAAAGAGAATATGAAAGGAGAACCGGAGATCAAGGACAAGGAAGGGGTTGGATCAAGCGGCCTCATCCGATAAGAGATGACGAGAGACCTTAACTGTGAAAGGCTGTGACGAGGAAATGATAACGGTTTGCTCTGGGAGAGGCCAGGAAACAGCTCGAAACCTAATATATGGCAGAAAAGGAATTTTTATACTAAGCATTGTTTATTCCTCCTTGTTGGCTTTTTCTGTCAGCCTGTCTCTCTCTCTGTATGTCTCCCTGAGTGGCCATTTCATCGACTGGGACGTCAGTGGGGTGATTAAGTTTGGATTTAACCCCAGGTCACCCACTGGGCTTCTGAGCATCTCCCCCGAATATCCGGGGAAAAACGTCCATCGTTTTTCCAATTAATCGAATAGTGTTTTTACCTATTTTTGCTCTTTATCTTTAGTAAGTCTTTCATGATGATTGTTCCTTTTTCCAGTTCCTCCAAGAAATGAGAGGAATCATTCTGGTGATAGAAATTCATTTCTCGATATAACGTGTTTGGATCCCACAATAAGCTGTAGGTCCCGTTGCTTGGTAAACAATTGGTTCCTAGCCACTCAAAAAATATCTAACCCATCGAGCCAGCCCTAGGAGAGCTGTTAATCAGCTCAGGGGTCTGGTTAAACTAAGATATATTTATTTATTTATTTATTTATTTAATTACTTATTTATTATTTATTTATTCATTTATTTATTTATTTATTTATTTATATATTTCCCCTTTTTCCGCTACCGATCTCGGCTCCTTCACAGTGTCAGTAAGTTAAATGTGGCGTGGGACGACCGTAGACTTTTTCCCTCTCTCGAGTCTCGTTCGTTACATTTCTTCCTTTTTCTGTACTTGCTATAGACGTCTCGACAGGACTTTCTACTATCATTCCTCCTCTCTTGATGACGGGCAACTGAGTGTCTCCTAGTGATCATGTCACTTCACCATAATTACACTTTCAAACCATTAACTCATGTATGACCAATTGTATCACTTCTAATCGTCAGATGACTTCCGAGGACTGACCCCAGTAAGCAAGAACTCGTGCTGCCATAACGCCAGCTTTGATCACAGGTAACCACTACTACATCATCTTTGCGTTCTCTAGTATGGTGGTGTAGTATGTGGTCGGATGCACAGCCCTAGGGACCTATGTATATAATAGTGCAGCTGTCGCCGACCTTCTGATGACTGGTCGGACTGGTGGGGCTCTTTTCAAAGACCGTCAACGGCTGGGGAGGTGGTGATGGGCGATTGGTACGCTGGTAGAATGTTTGGTGTCGTGGTATGTTACTCAGATGTCGCTGGTTCACGTCTCCCCCAGGGCAATGAAAGATTAAAGGTTTTGTATCAGATCAGTTTCTGCTGCAGTGTTGGGGTCTTTTACGGCGAGAGGTTAAAACGAACCTTCTTTGGAAGCTTGAATTTCGAGTCAATGGCCCCTTTGGTGTGCTTGTTTCATGTGAATAGGTTTCATTTACCATATAATAATAATAAGAATAATAATAATAATAATAATAATAATAGTAATAATAATAATAGTGAAAGATATTGCTGTAAATAGTCTTTTCTATTTTTGTAATATAATACAGAGAGACTATTTACAAGTTAAAATGCAGCTGATGCAGCAATATCTTTCAATAATACCTGTCTGTGAGAAGGTCTCCTTCCAATAAATAATAATAAAAATATAATAATAATAATAATAATAATAATAATAATAATAATAATAATAATAATAATAAAAAATAAAAATAATAATAATAATAATACACACCACCAGTATCACAGAAACAAATAACTTGGCATATGCAAGAGCAAGATTAGTAGCAGAACTGATGGGGATTCAAACATCAACACCACCAGCACAACCAACCCAACAGAAACCAAAACAGCAACCTCCTTGGAAAAGGCGCCTGGAAAAGCAAATCATGGTGATGAGATCTGACTTGAGTAAAACGGAAAGAGATGACAGAAAAAAGGCTAAGAAACAAGAAAACAAGGGAGGAACTGAACGAGAAATACAAAGGACAAGAGAGGGGACTAAACAACACAATAGAAGATGTAAAACAGAGGCTTAAGGCCAAAGCACATAAGATCCAACGGTACATGAACAGGAATATGGGATACCAACAGAACAAACTATTCGGAACGAACCAGAAAAGACTATACAGCCAACTAAGAGGGGAAGACAACCACCAAGAAATTCCTAAAGCCGAACCAAGTAAGAGACTCTAGGAAAAAATCTGGAGCAATCCGGTATCACACAACAAACATGCAACATGGCTCAAGGAAGTCAAGGAAGAAGAAACAGGGAGAATAAAACAAAGATTCACAGAGATCACGACAGACACATTCAGACATCAACTAAAGAAAATGCCAAACTGGAAAGCCCCAGGTCCCGATGAAGTCCATAGATACTGGCTCAAAAACTTCAAGGCCCTACACCCAAGAATAGCAGAACAACTCCAGCATTGTATCTCAAATCACCATGCACCCAAATGGATGACCACAGGAAGAACATCCTTAGTACAAAAAGACATGAGTAAGGGAAATATAGCCAGTAACTACAAGCCTATCACCTGCCTACCAATAATGTGGAAGTTACTAACAGGTATCATCAGTGAAAGGCTATACAACTACCTAGAGGAGACAAACACCATCCCCCACCAACAGAAAGGCTGCAGAAGGAAGTCTAGGGGCACAAAAGACCAGCTCCTGATAGACAAAATGGTAATGAAGAACAGTAGAAGGAAAACCAACCTAAGCATGGCATGGATAGACTATAGGAAAGCCCTCGACATGATACCACACACATGGCTAATAGAATGCCTGAAAATATATGGGGCAGAGGAAAACACCATCGGCTTCCTCAAAAATACAATGCACAACTGGAATACAATATTTAAAAGCCCTGGAATAAGACTAGCAGAGGTTAGTATCAGGAGAGGGATCTTCCAGGGCGACTCACTGTCCCCACTACTCTTCGTACTAGCCATGATTCTCATGACTAAAGTACTACAGAAGATGGATGCCGGGTACCAACTTAAGAAAAGAGGCAACAGAATCAACCATCTAATGTTCATGGACGACATCAAGCTGTATGGTAAGAGCATCAAGGAAGTAGATACCCTAATCCAGACTGTAAGGATTGTATCTGGGGACATCAGGATGGAGTTTAGAATAGAAAAATGCGCCTTAGTCAACATACAAAAAGGCAAAGTAATGAGAACTGAAGGGATAAAGCTACCAGATGGGAGATACAAATACCTGGGAATAATGGAAGGAGGGGATATAAAACACCAACAGATGAAGGACACGATCAGGAAAGAATATATGCTCAGACTTAAGTCAAAACTCAACACCAGAAATATAATAATAGCCATAAACACATGGGCAGTGAAAGTAATCAGATACAGTGCAAGAATAGTAGAATGGACGATGGCAGAACTCCGCAGCATAGATCAGAAAACCAGGAAACATATGACAATACACAAAGCACTACACCCAAAAGCAAATACGGACAGACTATACATAACACAAAAGGAAGGAGGGAGAGGACTACTGAATATAGAGGGCTGCGTCAACATCGAGAACAGAGCACTGGGGCAATATCTGAAAACCAGTGAAGACGAGTGGCTAAAGAGTGCATGGGAAGAAGGACTAATAAAAGTAGACGGTTTAGAAATTCTCACACGATAGACTAACACATTGCAGAGAGGTGGAGGGAGAGAGTGATTTTATCTTCCTTTTATTTTGAATATCCCTTTTTTTTAGAGAGAGAGAGAGAGAGAGAGAGAGAGAGAGAGAGAGAGAGAGAGAGAGAGAGAGAGAGAGAGAGAGAAGAGAGAAAGTTTGGGTTTTCTGTGACTTCAGATTTCATGATCAAACCAACCAGACTAACACGACTTGCAGAGAGATGGGGGGAGAAAGTGATTTTATCTTTCTTTAATTGTAAAATGATCTTTTGCTGAAAGATATAGCTACCGTCTTCAGAAGCATATAGTACATGTCTTTGATTTTGACATTTCCTCATCCTTATTTATATATTCTAAATTCCCCTTTTTACCAGTCACGATTCCTTTCTTGTAATCAGAGGGATGTGAAACGATAGAAGGACTAATATTCACTCTGGTGAGTCAGATAGATAACTTGAATATATAGATTCTCAATAACGAGCGACCATCGGGAGTTAGAGCCTTTAATGGCAGTCGTTTTTTATGCCTTTTTTCGTATTTATTTTCCACAATGGGAAATGTTTATCGTTGTGAAGCTAAAGTAAAAAAAAATTAATTCGTTCCTGCAAATGAGTATTTGCTTAACGGTCTAATGAGCTCGTTTTCTCTTGGTGAAAAATTTTTATTTATTATCAACTCACATTTGCTCAAAAGTACCCAACGTAATACTTACACTAATCTACTGCTTCAATGGCTTCATTTTATTGGTTTCCAATTACTCTTAAAACCTTATTCTTACCTGAATTCAGTCTCGAATTTGCCATCTATCATATAGATATACTCTTTCCCTAGTCTGTTTGTATGGTGTTTTTACGCTGCATGGAACCAGTGGTTATTCAGCAACGGGACCAACGGCTTTACGTGACTTCCGAACCACGTCGAGAGTGAACTTCTATCATCAGAAATACACATCTCTAACACCTCAATGGAATGCCAGAGAATAAAACTCGCGGCCACCGAAGTGGCAGGTCAAGACCATACCGATCACGCCACTGAGGCGCTTCCCTAGTCTCTGTTGCTTCTCTTTACAATCAAGCACCACAAGGAAATGAAAGCGTCAGTCTTTCAACGCTTCATTCACGACCCATTTTGTGTCTCACAACTTATACATTTATACCTGGACACTAACTAGATGTCATGAACAGAGACTAAGAGATTACTGGTTTTTGAACACATCTTGCGTAGAATAACAGGTCCCATCTACGATATAAACGAAGATGTTTGGAGAAGAAAGCGCATCAAAGAAACGAGAGATTTAACCAGACAAACGCTAAATAACTGGCCATGTCAAATCGCAGGGGATACGTTTGGGCTGTTCGTGTAGTTGGAATGGCAGAGGGCAGAATACGTGAAGTGGGTATGGAAGGATCAGTAGAAGAGAGAAGACAGGAGAGATAATGTGTTCAGAGATCCCAGAGGATTGGGAATGGAGTAGGATCCCGAGAATAACTCGAGGGAAGTTGTACTCAACGGGGAGATGTCTGGTGAGAGCGGCCATGAGCCATCAAGAGGCCTTTCATCCACAGGAGTAAGTGAGGGTAACAAATTGTTAAAATTATTTAATATTCACGAAGGAAGAGACAGCGAATTGGCCGCCATGATAATGAATATATAAAATTTTCCCTTGAATTGAAGGCAATTGCTTTGAGCGAAATGAGTTACCGAAATAAGTGTCTGTGATAATGATAGAGGCGACAAAGGGGAAGTGATTAAATTTCGGAATAAAAACAAGAGCAGTGGCCCGATTTATGCAAATTAGGCAGCTCCCGAAATATGGCCTTTTAATTCCGTCCTAATTATTTTCATCACGAACTGTTAATTAATAATAGAGAGAGAGAGAGAGAGAGAGAGAGAGAGGGGTTGGACACTTTCTTGGCCAGACAAAATGAAAATCTAACTGAATGAATGGAGACGGACAGTTCCTTGCAACCCGGCCATGTTGTAAAAAATTAGACGCTCACTGAGATTCAAGGAACAACACCATGAACTCTCATCCTGCCTTATCACTGCCATCTGCAATGCCCCTCTCTCTCTCTCTCTCTCTCTCTCTCTCTCTCTCTCTCTCTCTCTCTCTCTCTCTCTCTCTCTCGACCATAAAAACGCAACTAGGGAAGAAGGGAAATTATCATACCTTAGGTAGACTCTCCAACTCCTTCACAAACAAAAAATGTTTTCGTTACCACTCGGGAAAACTCTCTTATTATACAAGAGGTTACTAAATGACTGGCCATTAAGGGATGTAGAGTTCTTAAGGTTTCCGTCTTAGCCCAAAGGTTTTAAGGAGTTGGCCACCCTCTCTAGAATAGCGTCCGGAAAGGTGTCTTAGATTCGCTATCAGTAAGAGAAATGCATCTTTAAAACTTGCGAAAGTAATAAGTTACTCGCTAAAGAAACTGATGCAAGATCTCGCTAAAGTATAGGATTACTTCCTGATAGGTTTGGAGCATTCACGAATGATGGAATCAATTGAGTTGAGTTGAGTATAGAATTTAGGCCAAAAGGCCAGACGCTGAGACCTAGATGAGCTCATTCAGCGATGGAAGCTGACAGTAAAAAGGTTTGAAAGGTTTGACAGGAGGAAAACTTCAAAGCAGTTGCACGATGAAACAATTATTAGGAGAGGGATGAGGAAAGTAAGGTGGAAGAAAGAGAATATGCACAGAGGTAAAGTAAGAGGAATGAAAAGCGTCGCAGCTATGCGCCCAAGGAACGCCGCAAGGAACCTGAATAATGCACACAGTCACCACATGAGGTGCACTGATGGCACTACCCCCTACGGGGATTCATTTAATTTATCAAAAGTAAAGCTAAAAGAAGTTTAATGAATTCTCGGGCAGAAACACCCAGCACTTTTATGAACAATATACAACAATCTGAGAGAAGCTCATTTATCTCACTTGTGAAATCTCTTAGAATGATAATTGGAACATTCTAAAAAGAAGTAAATGATGGAACGAATAAAATTTCGAAACACAAAAACTTAAATAAAAACCAACTTTGCTGAAAAGTTCTGATTTCACGAGCGAGAGGGTGAACATGAAATGACGGTGCATTAATTAGCATATGATTAATGACCACAGTTTTTTTTTCTTTCTTTTTACCTCAAGAAACCCCCAATCCCAGACTGAGCTATGTCACGCAGCTAAGCTACCGAATATTTCGGCTATGATTGGCTTACTTCGATACGATTAATGAATGCCTTCATTTTTCATCATGAAAGTAATGAAAAGTAAAAGGTAAGGCTGGCTTGGAGTTTTCAGCAAAAGGTGAACACTTTGTAAGCCTCAAAGACATTTTTATTACGTTATCTTCAAAGACTATACAGAGAGAGAGAGAGAGAGAGAGAGAGAGAGAGAGAGAGAGAGAGAGAGAGAGAGAGAGAACTAGAAATAATCGAGAATAGAAAATACCACAAACCAGAAGTATAAACCTTCTGAGTATTATTTCTAGTGTATAATTCATCTTCTAAATAGTTGCTTATACAAAGAAATAAATAAAATGTCTCAATATTCCTAAGGGAATTATATTCAGTTTTTTTTCAAAAATAAATGGCAACGTTCGGCTTCCTAAAAGCTTTTTATTGATACGGTATGCTCTCAACGTCAGCGGGACCTGATAAATTTTCACCCTTAGAGGAAGCGAAAATGGAAAATGGACTTCTTAGATCTTTGGTGAAGAATATTCCGCTGCTCTATTTTGGATGGCGGGAAGGTCATAGTGATTCCGATGCGGCTAAATAACAAAGCAAGTATTGGGTAAACAATAATGGCTTCCACAGCACCACAGCTAATTCAATCAAGGCGTGGTCGCCTCCGCTTCAAATTCAACAATGCCTCTCTTGCAATACCCAAAGCAGATTTAACCCCTCCCGTGACATTAGACACCATGATTCAGCATATTTATTTTCCCTCTTATACCTCTGCCCAACGCCTACTACGCGGAGCCATGAGACGCCTAACCCCCTTTTTTCCCTTCGTCTCTTCTTGATATGAGACCTTTTCCTGGTAAGTAATATATCTATTTTCCGTATAATCCAACCTTTTCGAAGTCCGGTACAAGGCACCTTACAATTTCGGTTGTTGGTAGCTTGTTCAGATTAAGATTCATTTTATGCCAACATGAACCCAAAATAGTGTGGCAAAGTCTGAAAAGTGTAGGAGGCTTGATGTTGATTCCCGGACTCTACAGCCAACGGAAAACAAATAAAGAATCAACAATGCTTCGCCTTCCCAAGCCTGATTTCCCGAAACGTACTGCATAACAAACTGCTTTCAAATCTTCTTACCTCTGTTTATCCCGTTCACAGGAAGCAGAACTTTAATGCTTTAACTTCAAGATACGTGGAAGAGGCACCCCAAACGCCTGTGTTTGAACGTAAGTAACACCTGAGCTCGTAAACATTTTCACAACCGAAGACCAACTCCAAATCTGGATTACACGAACAGCTGAGTCACGACTGGCGCTCTTCGTAAAGAGTTACCAGATATTGCCACACTGTTTATTTACTGATGCTGAATATTTTCTGACCTTGCGTGCTTTTTTTTTTACTTATTTTTCTAATTTTTTCTGATTAAAACTCTCACACACGCTTCCTCTTTCTTCCTTATTTTTAGAGGTATTAATCGGCTTTATTCAATATCCTCTTTATATTCATGAATTATAATTACCAGCTCTTGTAAGTTATTCGCAAGGTATAAGGAATTGCGTATTATTTTCTTTTTATTTTCCCCATTTCGAATATTTCCTGATTTGGTATGTAAGACAGGGAGGAATATCCTAGTTACAACTACCGTTAGTTATAAATATTTGCCTTTTATGTGTAAATGGAAGGATGTTCGTTTTGGTTTTCATAGGTTAAACAACTGCAAAAAGTTTAAGTACACTAATAGGACATTGATTTTTCTCAAGAGGTCCTCGATACGATCAAGTATGAGAAGTAAATAATTTTCTCATTCGTTAACCAATTTCCTTCGCTTCGTAGCCTCTTAACGCCTTTTTCTTTCATTGTAAGGTGCAATTAATCCTAAACAAAACTTGCTCTCCAACTCCCATTCCACTGTGTTCCTTCGTTTTCATAATAAATATTTTGCTCAGCCATCCCTTCATACCTCCAACTTTGGGGTGTGGGAATTAAAAAACACCTTTTCTTCCATACTTTTTTGAAATATCAGAGAACGTCCCGTAATGATTATATGCCGAGTCTCCCACGCTCGAGAGACATATAAGCTCACAGAGTAATAATATTTATATATATATATTATATAGATATATATATATATATATATATATATGTATATTATATATATATATATATATATATATATATATATATATATATATATATTTATATAGTATATTATATATATATATTATATATATATATATATATATATATAATTTGGTACGATAACCTCCGTCTCGAAGAAAATAATTTATATTAATATTTCATCAGTACGGGTGCGTAAGTGGTAAGTGGATCGTGATACCTATGCAATGCGTCAAAAGGAAATTCTTCCAAAGATTCTTTGGATTCGTATGTCACAGGACAATACATTACTCACGTTTTGAAAAAAGTAAAAATTTAGAAAATAAAAAAAAAATATCGCTTCCGTAAAATTGCTCTTTATGCTGTACAGAAACTCCTTCGGCGAATTTTTTGCTTGTTTGAATTCATCCCAGTAAAAAGCTTGAAAGGAATATTCCATATAGATAGAAACGGTTCCAGGGGCATATTTACTCAGGTTCCAATAACTGTCGAACCGTGTCTGTAGCCTTCATCCTCTCGAGTTAAAAAAAAAAAAAAAAAAAAAATAAAAAAAAAAAAAAAAAAAAAAAAATAAGGATAAAAATCTGATATCAAGTACAGAACGGTTGCTACCCTATTGCATAGCTTTAGCAATGAACAAGGTTTTATATTTATTGTAGGTTTTCTTTAAGGGGCAGGTATGGTTCCGCAGCCAATTACAACAAGAAGCAATACCCACACACGTCGAATGTATCTTGAATATTTGAGAATATATCTGCAAAGTTATTTTCACTCGTTCAGTTCATATTCCCTATTAAAGTCTGGTTATTAAATGACGCAGATTTACAACTTTAAACACATCGCAGACGATGTTCCACAATGACTTATGCTTGTGACTAACGAATTCTGTTATTAGCCAGTTTTTCTAATAGAATGAAATGACCCAAGTGACCGAAATCCTGAAAATGAAACGGCTGTGTGTCCGTTATAAAATTCAATGGTGGTGACGATATTCGGAATGAAAATAAATATTCTTTCCAAGATTTCACGAAACGAATATACGAATATATATATATATATATATATATATATATATATATATATATATATATATATATAATATATATATATATATATATATATATATATATATATACACATTACTCACTTAACTTGCCTCATCAGAAATAAAATAAAAATAAGATCAAGTTAACTGCCACCATAAAATATTTAATGAAAAGAGCAAAAATAGAAACATACTCATCGAATAAGGTTCGAAATCGGATAATAACTGATAATATCTTACTTTGTCTACAGTACAGCCTACATAACCTGAATAATACTGGACTCAAACTCACGTGTAAAGCTTTCCAGCCACACAAAAGGGACACTAGATACGAAATCAAATGAAAAAAAAAAAATTAATACAATAGCTGTCCATTGATGTAGGTGCGAAGAAAAAAAAAAAAAAAAAAAAAGAGAAAAAAAAATCATTGTGCCTTTCTCTGCCCGACTTAGCAATGAGAATAAACGGACTAAAAGAGGAGAAAGGGTACTTTTGATCTACAGCGTTTCCTGCATTAGTCACTGTTGTATAGGTAACAGTGGACGTTGAAAAAGATTGGTATGAAAGTTAACGTTAACCCGCTATCTGGATTTTCCAAATACATTCCTGGTTGCTATCAGTGGGAAGATGTAGAAGTTTCTGTCCTTTTTTTTAGAATGAAGAAGAGATTTACAAAGTACTGAAGGAAAAGGAATGACTAAAAAAAAAAAATAAATAAATAAATTAAACAAAATAAAAAAAAAAAAAAAAAACAATAGAAATAGGTAATGACAACCGATCTGACAACTCACAGAGGATGACATTCTGTGCACGATTAAAACTGGGAGGAACTATTTTCGAAATTGCGACGCCACAAAAAAATAATAAATAAAATAAAAGGCATAAAAACGGCAAGGCTGAAGGTTAGAGTGGAATTTCAAATCACCGGGAGTGATTCGGAGCGAAAAATGAAAGGGTAAGCTTATGGAAACCGCTCCAGTCGAAAGGGTTCGTCTATCACCCACTTTTGCCATGACAGTCTTGGTGGAAATGTCGAAATATTATTTTAAAAATACAGTAATGGTGAGGAAATCAAAATTACTCTTACTTCTGTTATTTACCAGACCGAAAGAAACAAAGAAGAAGACAAAGAAGAAGAAGAAGAAACATTATTGGAATCTGCTGGAGAGAGAGAGAGAGAGAGAAAAGTTGCCCAACGTTGATTGTGAAATGAAGACGTAGGAAATAAGGTATTACCGGTGGGTGACTTCGGGACCTTAGTTGAGAAGTCAGAAGTGAAATAGAACCCTGGTTCTTCTTTATGAAAGGGAATGAAATTATATATATATATATATATATATATATATATATATATATATATATATATATATATATATATATATTATATATGTATATATATATATATATATATATATATATATATATATCTATATATATATATATATATATATATATATATATATATATATATATATATATATACATTTATATATATATATATATATATATATATATATATATATATATATATATATATATATATATATATATATATATATGATGACATGAATGTTGTATTTATTTATTCCAGTTCGTGTTCTCTTTAAATATAATTGTTGCACTGAGTTTATTATATGAATTCATAAAAAAATTAGAAAGATCGTACCAAGAATATTTATTCATAATTGTTCGCTGTTCATTATTCAAGTGACTTTTCCATTTTTATTTCATTATTCTTTACTCTTCATGTTCTCTTTTGTAAACGTAATTCCTTGCTGACCTGAGATTTAATTTGGTTAATTTTACAAACCCAAAATTGCTGTAGGTATAATTTTTTTTTTTCAGGCATATATGTAACAGCGGTAGCCTCTCGTTCGAGAAATGAGGAATAATGTGTTACATAAATTTTGTCCCTCTTGTTCGGTCTCATGAATGCGAAGTGAAAATGATTAAAGAAATTGGTTTCTTCTAGTCTACATTTTTTCAAGTCGTCGAATTGTGAGACTGATTAAAGTACGAATTATGTTTTCGCTACTAGGAAGCGTGTATTTTAAATGACGGAACTGTAGAGACGATAAATATACCCAGCTTTTATCAGACCTCTTAATTAGTTATCTTCAACCAGATACATTACCAGGGATCAGGACCAGTGACCAGGGACCATGGACAAGGACCAGGGATCAGGAACTAGAGCCATGGGCCAGGGACCAAGGACCAGGATCAGGGACCAGTGGCAAGGGATCAGAAACCACGGATAAGAGACAAGGAACCATGACCTTATAGACCTTACCTTACCTTACAGTTCGTTCGGGTTGCCCCAGGTCCCTCAGCATGAAGGCACCTCTAATGTCTACCAGAGAGTTGCTAGTACATCTTCCGGTATATTTTGCATCTTCCAATCTTGGATGGTCTGGGATGCAGTTTAGATATTTGTTTTCGAGCTTATTCTTAAACACATCTACGCTCACTCCTGATATATTCCTCAGATGAGGCTGGCAACGCATTGAATAGACGCTGCATTATCGATGCTGGTGCGTAGTGGATTAATGTCCTGTGTGCTTTCCTTATTTTTCCTGGTATTGTTTTGGGCACTATTAATCTACCTCTGCTTGCTCTTTCTGATATTTTTAGTTCCATGATATTTTCTGTTATTAGTTCCTTCTAATCTGTTTTTCCATGCCTGAATTATCATGTAGCGTTCTTCTTCTTCCTCCTAGATTATATAATTTTAAGGATTGTAGTCTTTCCCAGTGGTCAAGGTCCTTAACTTCTTCTATTCTAGCTGTAAGGACCTTTGTACACTCTCTATTTGTGCAATATCCTTTTGATAGTGTGGGTACCATATCATATTGCAATATTCAAGTGGACTACGAACATATGTTTTATAAAGCATAATCATGTGTTCAGCTTTTCTTGTTTTGAAGTGCCGTAACAACATTCCCTTCCCCATTTTTGCTTTACATTTTGCCAAAAGAATTGCTATTTGATCATTGCATAACATGTTCCTATTCATCATCACACCAAGGTCTTTAACTGCTTCCTTATTTGTAATTGTCTCATTATTAGGTCCCCTATATGCATATAGCTTTCCTTCTCTGTCTCCATAATTTTATTGATTCAAATTTATCAGAGTTAAATACCATCTATTTTCCTCTGCCCAATCATATACTTTGTTAAGGTCTCTTTGTAGAGCGTTCCTATCTTCATCACAAGTAATTTCTCTACTTATTCTTGTGTCATCAGCGAAACTACTCACTACCGAATCCTTAACATTACTGTCTATGTCTTCAATCATAATAACAAACAGTATTGCAGCTACACCGTACCTTGTGGCACACCGGATATACCTTGGTTTCATCCGATTTCTCATCGTTTGCAATAACTATCTGTTTTCTGTTGTGTAAAATTCTTTTAACCATCTTCTTACTTTATCTACGATATGTGTTTTCTAATTTTCTTTGCTAATATATTATGGTCTACTTTGTCAAAAGCTTTTGCAAGTCCTAGATAAAACCACATCTGTTTTCATTTCCGCTTTTCATATTTTTGAATATGTTCTCCGGTGGACTAACAGTTGGTTTGTGTACTTTTTCCGGGTACGAAACCGTGTTGTCCTATATTAAACAAATTATTTTTTATTAAATGTTTCATAATGTTTTTTCTTCATTCCCCTTTCATACACTTTCATAATATGTGATGTTAGACTCACAGGCCTATAATTACTTGCCTCTAGTCTTGATCCACTTTTGAAAGTAGGGGTGATATATGCTAATTTGTGGCTCATCATAATCTTGCCTGTATCTACACTTTGTCTTAATAATATTGAAAGTGGCTTTGCGATAGAATGAACTACTTTCTTTAACAAAATAGCAGGGACTCCATCAGGCCCTGCAGCAGCTCCATTTTTAATTTCATTAATTGCCTGCACAATATCAGCTTCATTAATTTCTCTGTCAGCTAAATATTCACTATTTTCGTCCCTTACTTCTATCATTATCTTCATTATCTATTCTAGGGGTGAATTCTCTCTTATATCGTTCTGCATATGCTGCAAATTTTCCTTTTTTCATTCGTTAAATCTCCCTTCAATTCTCAAGGAGGGCCTATTTCTATTCTTCTTTTATTCATCTTCTTCGCATATGAGTATAATAGTTTGGGGTTTTGCTTGATATTTAATAGAGTTTTTTCTTCCAAGTCCCGTTTTTTTAGGATGTTTGTAGTAACATCTTTCTCCAAATCTGCAATTCCCTCTTTTCAAAAGGTTGCAGATTTTTTCTTTCTTGTCTATTTTTTTTTTTCTCTTTCCGTCATTGTGTAGATCTGGGTAGAGCCTCTTCGGGATTTGCTTTTCTGTTGTCATATCGTAATTTATTTCTTTTTCTTCGTAGGTATTCTGCTTTATTGCCTCATATGTAGTATCAATGAGTATCTCTGCATCCATTCTTTTTTATCTTGTTCTTTGTTTTCCCTTATTTTTTTTCTGTCATTTCATTTTTGTTTACTTCTCTTCCGTTTTCCTCTTCTTCTTCTTCTTCTTCCTCTTCCTCTTCTTCTTCATCCTCAACTATTTGTACATTCAATCTTGATTTAATAACATTGTCTATCCATGATAGACATGTTGAACAAAAAATTCTGTATCTTTTCTCTATCTTGCATTACCTCACACACTGTGGATGGGTCGGAATGTTTGCATGCAGCACATTTTCTGGCCAGGAACCAGGGCCAGGGACTAGGGACCAAGGACTAAGGACCAAGGACCAGGGGGAAAGGATCAAGGACAAGGGACAAGGATCAGGGAGCAAGGGCCAGGGAGCATGGGGCAGGGACTAGGACCAAGGACCAAGGATCAGGGGGAAGGATCAGGAACCAGATCAAAGGGACTTTGGGACACCAAGGACAGGGACCAAAGACCAGGATCAGGGGCCAGTGCCCAGGGCCAGGGACAAGGACCAGGGACCAAGGACCAGGGACCAGGGGGAAAAGACCAGCGACCAAGAACCAGAGACAATGGTCCAGGGACCAAAGACCAGGGATCAGGAACTAAGGATCAGGGACCGAGGGGAAAGGATCATGAACCAGGGACCAGGGACCAACGACCAGGGATCAGGGGCCAGGTGCCAGGGACCATGGGCTAGGGATCAGGGATAGGGGCATGGGATCAAAGCTCTTATCAGACTTCTTAATTATACATTTTTACCCTAACTTTGGGACTTTCTTAATCGGTCGTTTTATAAGGCATAAAAGCGGGTTAGGGGTTGTGGAGCCGGGGGTTAGGGGTGGGGAAGAGGTGGTAGGGGGTTTGCAAGGTTTCCAATTAGGACTGATTAATGGTCGGGCTTCCATTTCCCAGCGCATGCCTTTATAAGTGAACGATTCCACGAACAAATCTGCAGAATTCTTTTTTGGGTGATTTACATTTGATCAACTTTATATCTTTATTGAATTTGCTCCTCGATTTTCTTCTAGATTCTGTAAAAAAAAAAAAATGTCTGTCTGTAAGTTATTTACATACTGAGTTATTTGCTTTTGCTTACGAACAGTTAAAAATCTGATTTAACCAAGACCTGTTGCTGTCAGATTATGCAAATGATTTCAGGAGTACTGTCGGCCAAAAAACTGGTGGAAGAGTTTCAGAATTTTTCGTTCACCGGGTGGCAGAGTTTCATCATTTTTCTTTTCAAAGATGGAAGAAATCATATGTAATTAAGTTAAAAACAGTCACTGATATCTTTAGAACATTATGTTAAGTTATTGTGTAAAACTATTTTCCATATAGCAAAATTGACGTGAACGAAACGAGGTGATAAAAAACGTCATATCACAACCACTGATATGCAAGTCCTTACATTATCATTTCAATATTAAGTCAAGACTCGAGCAGCAGCAAAGCCAACTTCAAAATGCTTAGGTATGCTGTCACGTAGCTAGAGTTGAGAATAAAATTAAAAATTTGTGGACCCATCGGTATATATTTTCCTTACTTTGCAAAATAATTATCTTTAATACATTAAATAAGTTTTCTCAATTCTAATGTAATTTATTTCAAGTATAGCACCTTTGAAAGAAATTTATTTATTGTTAAGTAAATAATCTGGCACCTGCATATGGCAATATTTCCATAACGAACACTGAATTAAGAAACTACGCCAATTCTTCGTTGGCCGACAGTACCCGAGGAGGACTGGTTCATATTCTAAAATTCGCCAGGTGACACTCAGCAGAATAAATATCCGTTCATCTGCCAATACAAAAAACTTGATTTAAAATGTTGAACAGGCTGAAGGCCAAGACCTCTTCTTCTTCTTCTTTTCTTAGTCCCTAGACAGAGGGATGTCATATTATTTCATGTCACTTCACACGTTCATTTGCATATTTTATATGCGTAAAGGATCATCAGCAATCACAAGTATTTTGGTAAGATCCAAAACATTCCTCATTATGTTTCTCGACCTTGACCAGAAAAGATAAAGAAGGAAGATTAAGGGTATTGACCTGAATGTTAATCTTGCACTCTCCAGTATAATTTTAGAGACGTTCCTTCTCATCCCACTTTGAGGACAAAAGTACTTTGCCTTTGAAGTACTTGGTAATCATTCCAAAGTGATGGGAAGATCTCATATTCACACTAGATACACTGCATTTTCTCACTTGAAACAGTAATGCCTCTTTTCCTCCATATTTACATGCTTTTGTTCCAAGGGATTCCTTACGTGCAACACATTTAACATCTGTTTGTTCCTTGTCTTATATTTCATCTGAAAACAACATTTTTTTTTCCGTTTTTTTTTTCCGTTAAAGGTATGCTTGCTCTTTATAAAAATAATGCTTCTTTTTATCGTAAAGTTAAGAATCGATTTAAAAAAACACTACATCAAAAGCCTCAATATATTGACTATTGCGATGACTTATTCACACTTCACTTTGGTAGAATCAGAGAAAGAAGAAGATCTATTGGGCAGTCAATTCAAATTAAAAATGGGATTTGATCACATGTCATATATTTTAAAAGAGGTAATTTGATTTCTCATAAAGAGTTTAGATAAATATAGAGTTATTCGAATTTAGATTTGAAGTATCGAGATAAATCTGATGCAAAATATTACAGATTAAGCAGAAGCCAGTCGAAACATTGCAGGTCTCTCTCTCTCTCTCTCTCTCTCTCTCTCTCTCTCTCTCTCTCTCTGCACACAAACAGGGCCAAGGAGTAAGGGACCACGGGTCAGAAACCAGGGACCAGTGGCGAAGGACATGGGATCAGGAACCAGGAGAAAAGTACAAGGGACTAGGGACCAACGACCAAGGACAAGGTACCAGGGATATATGATCAGGGGCTAGGGACCAAGGACAAGGGACCAGGGATCAGGGACCAGGGACCAAGAACCAGTGACCAAGGACATGGGACCAGGAACCAGGGAAATAGGACAAAGGACCAGGTCCCAAGGACCAACGACCAGGGACAAGGTACCAGGGATATACGATCAGGGGCTAAGGACCAGGGACCAGGGACAAAATACCAGGGATATATGATCAGGGACAAGGAACCAGGGACCAGGAATCATGGACCAAGGACAAGGGATCGGGAGACAGAGACTAGGGATTAGTGACCAGGGACAAGGGACCAAGGACAAGGGACCAGGGATAAGCATCAAAGACCGGGGACCAGAGACCAAAAACAAGGGACCAGGGACCATGGGTCAGCGATCAAGGACCAGGGACAAGGATTCATTGATAACCGACCAGGGACCAGGTACCAAGGACAACGAAGCCCAAATAACACCATTTGTTGAGTCCCTCTGAATCCTCCTTACATGAGCCACTATACACGTGTAATTTGATGTAAATAAACACGTGCTTGTATAGTATACACGATAACAAGTACATGCTCACTTACACACTTCTTAATAGCTGGTAATTCAGATATTCTTGTCACGAATGCCTGTAATAATTAGTGATCATAACAAGAGAAAGCCATAAGAGTTCAGTAAATGCCTGAACAAATAAAAGAAAAAAATAACTGCAAATTCAACTTTTCCGCATGACTGCCCACAGAGAGAGAGAGAGAGAGAGAGAGAGAGAGAGAGAGAGAGAGAGAGAGAGAGCTTTATATCGTTTGAAAATCTCATCAACTTACGTAAAACTCACGGGCGGCTATAATCTCCCAGACCTTAATATATACACGAAAGATTTATTTACGAAATATATTATGATGAAGACCATAAAAGACATCAAACGGAACGAGCTATCTATTAGATTAAACACTTTTTTGGCAGATTATCAAAGGAATGAATGCAAAATAACATCTACATGCAAAGCGATAGTGTTTTGCGTTCATCCAGATGACATGTATGATAAAAATAATTTTTTTTTTTTTTTTATCGCCATCTGCCTTCGAAGTTCAAAAGGAATAATTCGCTTTTTTTTAAGTTTTGTAAAATGAGTTACGTCACTGATCTTATCTTCTCACTTGAGTCTTCGACGATACAGTAGTTTAAGTATGATTAATGTGTTCGGATGACAACAAATTTATTAAATACCGACTGCATATACAAATATGTACAGTATATATATATATATATATATATATATATATATATATATATATATATATATATATATATATATATATATATACATCCACACGCACGCATCACACACAAACACCCACACACATTTATACATATATTATATATATATATATATATATATATATATATATATATATATATATATATATATAATATATATATATTATATATCTATATATCTATATATATATATATATATATATATATATATATATATACATATATATCTATATATATATATATATATATAAGATATATATATATATATATCATATATATATATATATATATATATATATATATATATATATATATATATCTATATATATATCTAATATCTATATATATATATATATATATATATATAGATATATATCATATATAGATATAATATATATATATATATATATATATATATATATATATATCTATATATATATATATATATCTATGGGAGATATATTGATGATATCTTTATCACAACAAAGGGCGACAATGACATAGAAGAATTAGTAAATAAACTCCAAGCAAATTCTACATTAAATTTTACGGTAGAAGTGATGAGAAGATGCTCCCTTCTTGGACGTACTTGTGACCCAAAAGAACAACAAATACAATACCACCGTATACACTAAAAAGACAGACGCTGGAAGATGCTTAAATGCTAGAGGAGAATGCCCTGATGCATATAAACGATCTGTGGTAAATGCATACATAAACGCGCCAACACACTGTTCCACGTGGAAAGCGACTAACGAAGAGATCAACAGAGTTCAACAGCTGCTCACAAATAACGGATATCCAGATGACATGATCAGCAAGTTTGTCAAAAGAGATTAGAGGCTTTCCATAATCCGACCCCGAGGAACAACACACAAGACAAAGACAAAGAAATAGTGATATACCATCAGATACCATACAACAAACACCACGAAGATGAAAGGAAAGCCATCTTGGTATATGCGAAGAGGAACCACCCCCTAGCGCCATATAACAAAATAACAGCAAGGATTTACTGCAAACCAAACCTTACGGCCTCTTTGGTAATGAAAAATAGTACGGCCCCATCGACGGAGAAAGAGGTTAAATCTGATATAGTATCAAGTTTGTCTGTGCTGACGAGCAATGTCAGTCCCCCCAAAAATGATATATCGGACACCAACCACCACACTCAAACGTCGCATGCAGGCCCACAGAAACCAAGGAGCCATTCATCAGCATTTTGTGGATACCCACAATAAAAAACCATCATTACAAGAACTTCTCACAAACACCAAAATAATACACAAGGAAGGCAACTACAATCGTTTATTGATATCAGAAGCAGTCAGCATCGCAATGCAACGTCCCAGCCTTACATCCAACGTGAGGCAGACCGATCCTTGCCCTCGTGTAGGAGGCAGTCGTTCAACCGCGTGGAACAAGCCCCCACACGCGGACAGGAGCGCACACTGACTTTCAGTGAATTAAACATATATGTAATTAATATATATTTATGTATAATGTGTATATAATAACTTACTTTCAACTTTTTTTATTTAATTTCTGTTGTTAACATATTTATTTATTTGTCTTATTTTATGTTTCACTATAGTCTTTTGTAAATACTTAAAACTAGGTATCTGGCAATTGTACTACCTTTCCGTCCTCATGACGTCACAAAACGCATGTAGGCTCATATTTGTATCAGTACGCTTGAAACGTCAATACGTATAGGTTGACGAAACAGCTGTCGCGTGTAAAAATACTGGAGTAAATGGAAGAACCCCATTATGTGTCCATTAGTAACCTGAACAATGAAGTAAAGAAAATAATTAGAAAATATGAAGCAATTTCAAAAAAGCTGGTTAACAGTGAGAAAGCCATTCTATTCAATGAATATATATATATATATATATATATATATATATATATGATATATATTATATATATATATATATATATATATATATATATATAATTGAAGGCTTTAACGCAATACACGAATGATGTTTTCGTCCTGAGCTGTACACAGCGGAAATGAAGCAAAGAAATAAATATCAGTTTATGTAAAAGGATTGTCTTTGCCGGGGATGAATCAGGAATCTAGTGAGAATACTCGAAGTAAGAGTAGCACTGAGAGAGAGAGAGAGAGAGAGAGAGAGAGAGAGAGAGAGAGAGAGAGAGAGAGACTTAAAACGCGGTCGTAAATGAGAATTCTCATTATAAACGACGTTGGAACACTTTCTAAAACTCTCCTATTCCAGCTAAACAAACTGACTAAATCTGAACGCTTAGTTGTGAATATTGTTGTCGGACTCGATTGTAATGGACAATTGGGTCCGTCGCTTTTATTAACGGTGCTTCGCCTACGCAGAGATCACACAATCGCTTCGTTAAAATCATCATTGGATAATAAAACTGAGAACCGTGTTATTTCGTGCGGTGAAAACTGTTAGAAGGTAATATAGATTGAAATAGGAAGAAACACTCGATATTGTTGGATATAACATCTGCCAAAATATATTATTTCGCTCGTAAATTTCGTCCCTAATATTTTTTGACAGCTGCAATTCTTCAGCTGAAATGAAATATGTGTGGTGAAGCATTCGATGCTAATTATATATATATATATATATATATATATATATATATAATATATATATATATATATATATATATATATATATATATATATATATATATATATGTATATATATATATATATGTATATATATATATATATATATATATATATATATATATATATATATATATATATATATATATATATATATATATTTATGTTTGGAAGAAGCTGAATGAAGCTGAATGTAGTTTTTTTTGTTCTGTATTAGTTCAGATACAGGTAC
Source organism: Macrobrachium nipponense (assembly GCF_015104395.2). Taxonomy (NCBI): domain Eukaryota; kingdom Metazoa; phylum Arthropoda; class Malacostraca; order Decapoda; family Palaemonidae; genus Macrobrachium; species Macrobrachium nipponense. The sequence goes on from NC_061107.1 coordinate 295,336, forward strand.
AGAGTACGTTCGTGATAGCCACCCACAGAATAATTACCGGACGTAATTTTTTAATGTCTTCAAATGAATAACTTCGTTTCAAATTAAATTTGAGCTAGTTGTATTCTACTTGCGTCCTGTTTATTCAAGTAAGCAAGTTTCCAATTCAATTTCGCTGATTTCAGTCATCTGTCCCTTTGTGAACCGTTAATAATAATTGGTAATAATTGTCAAAATTTTTTATCAAATATACTTGGTAAGTGAAAGATATGTATGTTGCATTTGAAATCATTGAAATTAATCTAACAAGGTCTATCATATGGTGCACGGCTTTATTGAGAAACAGAACAATTTCGCTGGGTAAATAAAAGCAACTCGTTTGAGAATAGCCTTCTTCACCCAAAATAACTGTGTATAAGTTGAGGCTTGAATCATTTCAATCTAGCAAATAACAGACTTTCCTGTTTATACAGAAGTAGAGCGAGACTCGCTTTTAGCCGAATATCTGAATGCGACACACGCCTGTTGAAAGGAGAGCGGGATATACTACATGAAATATAAATATAAAAATATAAAAATAGAAGGTTTATGTTCTAACTTCGTTTTAAAAATAAACAGTCCTTTTGCAGTCCTCACTTTGAAAAACTTCCCATCTGGTCCACCTGAAACCGATTTGATATATATTCAGAGATTCAAACAGCATAAATATCATCGCAGTTACATAAAGTGGTTATTTGTAAAAAAGCGAGACTTAATAAAATATATGGAAATGAAAGCCTTTCTCAGAATGCTATGGATTCTTGTCATTACGTGAAATGCTGTAGAATCATTTCATAGTAGCGTTAAAAACGGAATTTATTCTAAAGTTTGATGAAATACGAACGCTTTGCCTTGCCTGGATAATAAAAAATAAGTCTTAAAACTTATGTTGTATTAATACCTGATCGTGGCTGTGAGACTACAGCTCTCTCTCTCTCTCTCTCTCTGTCACTACATGAATTGATGTGCATAGTATGTGGAACGTCTCCTATTGACGAGTCTTTGATTGACAATAACCTCTTAATGAACAGAAGGCAATCGAAATCCGATGGTCTGAATGTTTGTTTCATTTTTTTCCCTTTAATACCGAAGGACTCTCGACTTTCTTACAAACGTTGGTTCTTCATAATTTTGGGAAAATTCCCTTTAAAATGTCGGGCTCATTCGAGGAGGCGTCGGTTGTTCGCTGTTTTTAATTAACTTTTCGCCTTTGCATTTCGGTGAGTGTAGTGATGTAGGAGTAGGAGGATGGAGGGTGGGAGGAGGAGGAGGAGGAGGAGGAGGAGGAGGAGGAGAGGAGGAGGAGGAGGAGATAGAGGGTGGGAGTGGTTGGAGGAGGAGGAGGGAGGAAGGAGATAGGGAGGGGGAAGGTTGGATGGAGGAGGAGGAGGAGGAGGAGGAGGAGGAGGAGGATATAGATGGGTGATGTGGTGGAGGGATGGAGGAGGAGGGAGATAGAGGGTGAGTTGGAGGAGGAGGAGGAGGAGGATGGAAAGGAGGAGGAGATTAGAGGGTGAGTGGAGGAGGGGAGGGGGAGGAGGAAGGAGGAGGTAGGAGGAGGAGGAGATAGAGAGTTGGAGTTGGAGGAGGAGGAGGAGGAGGGAGGGAATAGAGGGTGAGTGGGTGGAGGAGGAGGAGGAGATAGAGGGTGAGTGGTGGAGGAGGAGGAGGAGGAGGAGGGAGGAGGAAGTAGAGGGTGGAGTTGAAAGGAGGAGGAGGAGGAGGAGGATGGAGGAGGAGGAGGAGATAGCAGGGTGGGTGAGTAGTGGAGTAGGAGGAGGGAAAGAGGAGGAGGAGGAGGAAAGGAGAGTGGAGGAGGAGGAGGAGGAGGACGAGGAGGAGGAGCAGCAGTTAGAGGAAGGAGGGTGAGTGCGGGGGGGGGAGGAGGAGGAAGAGGAGGAGGAGGAGGAGGGTGAGGGTAAGTAGAAGTGGAGCAGATTAAGGAGAAGGAGGAGGAGGGGGAGGGGAGGAGGAGGAGGTTGAGTGGAGGATGAGCAGGTCAAGGAGAAGGAAGAGGAGTGAGGGTGAGTGGCGGAGGAAGAGGAGGAGGAGGAGAAGGGAAATGTGGGAGGGGAGAGAGGGTGGTGAGGAGGACGAGGGTTATGGTGGTGGAGGAGGAGGAGGGGGGAGGGGAAGGAGGAGGGGAGTGTAGGAGAGGAGAAAAGAGGAGGAGGAGGCGCTGAGGAGGATGATGGGGAGGGGAAGGATACGAATTGGAGGGGAGGGTGGGGGAGGAGGAGGAGGAGGAGGAGGAGGAGGAGAAGAGGATGAGGAGGAAAGCAGATGGATAAGAGAAGAAACCCCACGAGTGAGGAGGAGAGTTCAAACCTTCAAAAGACTCCATTGGAAGTATCACTTTTATCAAAATTAAATACAATAAAATAAAATAAAATAATAAGCAAATAATAAATCAATAAATAAATGAAATAAGATCCTCTCCTGCTAATTATCTTTATAAACTTTCTCTTGGTTTACAACAGAAGCATAAAACAACTTTCATTTCTAACCTGATGAAGACGTTAAAGTACGATACATACGCTGTAAGATGACTCCAAATTCTAAAAGTTGGCAACACTTTCTGCTAAATAGGAAAAAAAAGGTTATGAAGGATATTCGCTGTTAAATCGTAAACAAAACTTCGCGAAATCCTAAATACGAGACACGGGAGAAACTGTCTCAAAATGAAAGACATCGAATCCTGGAATTCCAGGCAGCTCCCGTGGTCTGGAAACAAAATATCGCAGAGGTTAGCAGAAGGGAATTTCTTATTTTTATTTCTTATTCGTTCCAGATAACGTAATCAGAAGACTTTTAAGTGCAAACAAAGGATTATGTGCAAATGTTTTGTTTATATTCGTGGTTCCTTTCGTAACTTTATCTCGAAAACGACGCCAAGATATTTGGGTATACGTAAATCGATATATTTTTTTGGAATTTCATCGTTTTTATGCCAGTAACTGGTTATCAAGCTTTGATTATTGCAATATATACAATTTCATTATGACTTTCATTGGTTGTCAAGCTTTGATTATTGCAATATATAATTCAATTATGACTTTCATTTTTTTAGTGCAATAAAATTGATACGGAAACTAAACTAATCTCGGAATGATACCAGTAAACTTCTCTCTATATAATTGACTAATCAACATTCCGAATGAGTTTATTTTTCCTCTCTCTCTCTCTCTCTCTCTCTCTCTCTCTCTCTCTCTCTCTCTCTCTCTCATTTATAAATACAGTTATGCAAATATCCCTCATTTTAATCTGTATGTAAATGTAACTGCTCTGCTGGCAAACTCAATTTTAACAGCGTCGTCCATATACCGTTTTGTTTTCCGAGTACATGAAATAAGAATAAAATAAAATGTCTGCTTCTTAAAAGATAATAAAATCGGAATATAACATTAAAATATAAAATGACATCTTATGATCTTCAATTTTGGTGTTAAATCAAGTCTAACAGATAAGTAAATAAATGAAAAATGCGCCGAAGTTTCTTGAAGGCCAACGAGAATAGATCTATCTTTATGTGGTCTCGGTATAATGTTGCATGAACCGCCAGGGCCCTATTCCTATGGAACTTACCTTAACCACAGGGCCGGGCCGGTTAGTGGTCGTGTAGTTGGTCTTGATAATCGTTGCCAGACGCACGATTATGGGTAGCGTGTCCTTTAAGCAAAAGAGACAAGTAGAGAGGAACAAGGGACAATCCAGGAGGGAGATTTAAATTCCCAGTTGACGTGGCTTCAATATATGTAGTGTGTGTGTATCAAATAACTCACCTTCATTTCTTTTTTACAACGTCAGAAGAATCCACAACGCGTCCCTTCAATCCCTTGAAACACTTATTTAACTAGCTGAAGCTTTTTGCGCAAGTCAGTCAACGTTGTTTACTTTTTGAAGCTCGGTCAACACAACCAAACAAGATGGCGACTCACGATCGACTGAGCCGGTTGTTGTCAGTCATTCAAGGTTCAGACGTATTCAAAGTCGCCACGTATTGTGCGGTTATCTCAGTCGAAATAGCGAAAATATGATGTCATCTAATTTAGCGTCCTTTTCCTACATGATATTAATGTAATGAAGTTTTTCTGTCTCTGTACCATTTCGTATAAAAAGAAAAAAGTGGTGTTCATATACCCTGAGGTAACCTTCCCTCATTATTGGAACGGTCGAGATAACTCGAATTCCACTCGCTACAATTAACTCTTTGAAACGTCAAGTCAATCCAATCGTTTTTCCACTTCCTTCACAAATAAACATCCGGTATAAGCAATCAAAAGGTTTAGAACGATCGGAAGACGCTGCCATTCGTTGCTGAATATCGGAATATCATTTTATTTCGATATATTCCATCCTGTCGAAGATTTTGGTGGGAAAAGAATCTTGCATCCGAGAGGGTTGAAACCGATGACATATATCCCTTCATGCTTCCCTGAGCACAGCTTTGACGTTTTGTCGCATGGTTTATCTGGGATACTTATATACATATATATATATATATATATATATATATATATATATATATATATATATATATATATATATATATATATGTGTGTGTGTGTGTGTGTGTGTGTGTGTGTGTGTGAGCTCAGCCTGACATCGTTCCTGGTTCGTGTTACGTCGTGGGAGGAAAATGACAAAAAATTTTACATCTCATTTGTGTTTATCTGTTTGTTGATTTATTGTTTATCTGGTTAGTTGTTTTTATAACACTTGATTCACATTGAGGTGGAGGTGAAACCTTGATGATGCTACGAGCTTTCGGGCAATATAATCATAATATTATGATAAGGCTTTGATGTGTGAACCACTTCCCAAGTCTATTATTAGCATTCCCTTCGGCTGCGAAGAATACCTTCTGCTAGCTAGTCCTTGCGATCGTTTGACATTTTTTTTTACTTTTTTACCCTACACTATTACTTCTCACACAAAGCTGCCATAAGAAGAATGTGAGAGAGTGTCTCAGACCCTATTCTGGCTTTCTTTTATATTCCATAAAGTTTTCCCTGAGATCTTTCTTGGCCGCTCAGTCTCCAAGCCATTCCATACTCGTGTCAATTCTAAGTTTTTGTACGATATTTTTATTTTCCCCTCACGCAGAATCAAAAAAGGTTTTTTCTCTCTTATCCAGCATCTTTCCTGAGACGTTTATGACCTCTCTCTCTCTCTCTCTCTCTCTCTCTCTCTCCACTTGATTATACATACCTCTCTTGGCTTACAATTTTGATTAAGACAACTCTTTGCTTATATATTAAATCCTTTTTTTTAACCTTTTTTTAACATACAGTTATAAATGTTTGAGTTATTCTTTTTATATTCCTTAACGAGCATATAGAAATTCACATATAGAAAAACCATTTCTCCATTTCGGAATATACGAAAATGAAAAATATAAAATGAATTAAGATAAGTACGTCTCTTATAAATTCCTTATGACGTACATGACTATACACACATTTATTTATTTATTTATCTTTTTATTGATTTATATAGTAATTGACTTATTGATCCTAGTATCTCAGCAAAAGCTGGACTAGCAAACATTTTATTTTCATGTTCACTTTGCTTCCTGCTTTAAATACAACAAGGCGTGATCCGACATCCAGCTTACTTGATATGGGTGCTGAAATCTACGGTCAAATAGAGCGTCGTTTCACCAACGACAATTAAAATAAATACGCTATATTTTATTAGATATAATTATTCTGTACTATGTAACATGCAGATTATTTTTTACATTTTCATTCTGATAAATAAATCATAAATATCCTATCCTGAAATTCCTATATCTTGAACTCAGCGTGAAACACCTTTTTGGTAGACCTTTTTAGGCTCTCCCAAAGGGCGTTCCTAACCACCTCCTCCCCCTTTCCCTACACAACAACAACAACAACAACAACAGCAAAGTAGTTTGTAGGCTTACTCCCCGAACAAGGGAAAATGCAAAATTAAAATGCTCGAGCCAGGTTAGTGTAAAATTCGTTTGCAAATCGAACGAACAGGAATTTCCTTTCGTTTTTTTCCCCTTAATGAGAAAAATCTCATGGATGGACAGCATCCAGGATTCTTGCGAAACTTTTGGAAGAAACTAAAACCATTTACGTGTGCGTGTGTGTGTGTGTGTATACATATCTCATGCTGTGTTTTATCATGCCACACAGCATATATATATATATATATAATATATATATATATATATATATATATATGTGTGTGTGTGTGTGTGTGTGTGTGTGTGTGTGTGTGTGTGTGTGTGTGTGTGTGTGTGGTGTGTGTAAGCGAATACCACGGAAAATGATAGTCGGAAATCCAAGCGCTTTCGTCTTTACTCAGACATCGTCAAGGAGCTACTTGACGATGTCTGAGTAAAGACGAAAGCGCTTGACTTCTGACGTATCATTTCCCCGTGTGGTATTCGCTGATTTATGAAGTAACGTGCATCTTACTGTGATTTCTTAAGCATATATATATATATATATATATGTGTATATTATATATATATATATATATATATATATATATATATATATATATTAATATATATATATATATAATATATAAAAGTAATTTAATACCATACAACTCACTGTACCCACAAGTTCGTCCGACTGGAAATTGCACTATTACTTTGCCCCACGAAAGACCTCAGGCGTCAACTAATTGGACGACTTTCACCTGAATGAGGTAACTTTTCTATTAAGTTGTCTCCTTATTAGCAAGAAGGAAAGAAAGAGTTGAGAATGAATGATTCGAGTTTAAATGGTCGTGAAGAAATAAAAAAAATAGAGGATAAAATGGGAAACTTCAGCCAAGGAGATATTCATTAGTAATTACTTGTTGCTTTCTTTTCATCAGTAAATTCTGTTTGCTTTCTTTTCATGAATAATCACTTGTAACCTTCTGTTAATCAATAATTACTTTGTTCCTTTCTTTTCACGAATAATTACTCGTAACTTTCTTTTCATTAAAAATTATTTGTTGATTTCTTTTCATCAGTAATTACTTGCTGCTTTCTTTTCATTAATAATTACTCGTAACTTTCTTTTCATCAATAATTACTTAGTTGCTTTCTTTTCACGAATAATCACTCGTAACTTTCTTTTCATAAAAAAGTACTCGTTGCTTTCTTTTCATCAGTAATTACTTGTTGCTTTCTTTTCATTAATAATTATTTGTTACTTTCTTTTCATCAATAATTGCTTTGTTGCTTACTTTTCATTAATAATTACTTGTTGATTTCTTTTCATGAATAGTTAATAACTCTTAACTTTCTTTTCATTAAAAATTACTTGCTGCTTTCTTTTCATGAATAATTACTCGTAACTTTCTTTTCATTAATAATTACTTGCTGCTCTCCTTTCATTAATAATTATTTGTTACTTTCTTTTCATCAATAATCGCTTTGTTGCTTTCTTTTCATTAATAATTACTTGCTACTTCCTTTCCATTAACAATTACTTTGACGTCGAACAGCCATTTCTATTTTCCGTTCAGTCGATTACATTGTTAACAAAGGCATCAATTCTACTTTTAAATCGACCTCAGTGTTCGTAAAGAACTAATGTTTGTTAAGGCTTGATATTAGAAATAAATAAATAAATAATTAAATAAATAAATAAATAAATAAAGAAATAAAGAAAATAGAAAAACATATTTTTAAAATAAATGCAATTTAACTAACCAGAACATATTCACTGTCATCTTTGCAAAACGCCCATTTTTTAAGATAACTTAAAGGGCTATACTGAACTTGATGTCCTTCCAAAAAAGTAGAAAAAATAAGTCTCATAAGACGAGACCTTACTCTGCATGGGACCCTTTTTTTAATAATGGTTAGAGACTTATAGATCGTTTTCTGCCTTACTGGGAATTCAAATGTCTATACGTGGAACATCTACATTGATAACCTAACCCAAAACATTCCTGTTAATTTTTTTCACGTGTATTTTAAAGCTGCATTATAAGTCTACATTCAGATGTAGTAAATTGAATCGTATTCCTGATACAGTTAGAAAAAAACAGAGGCAATTTCCTTAGTGATACAACAGACGCGACAGTTTTGTTTTTTCTGAAGAAAATAAACGTAAACACTTCACTGCTTTTTCTGTTTCTTCAATCTGTCTCTCTGTACAAGTGCCAAAACCTTTGTTTTGCCAATATGAAATGTAAATGGAAAAAGGATCCTGGCTAAAACATTATTCATTTATATAATAGCAGTCTTCGTTACCAATAAGAATAAGGGATATGCCTTTCATCTGTACAGGCAAGGCATTCAATTTTAGAGTGCTTCTGTATAAGGAGAGAGAGAGAGAGAGAGAGAGAGAGAGAGAGAGAGAGAGAGAGAGATACTCCTTATGGAAAAAAATTTACAAAGTCCTGATTTCGAATTTATTGTCATACAGTCGTGTTATGATGAAATGCAGAGAAAACTATTTACAAAAGTAGATAAGAAAGAGAAGTAAAAAAGAAATGCGGCTGTGGCGAGATTACAAGCAAATAAAAATAAGCAAAGAAGCTCCCCGCAGTTACATTAATACAAAACACACAAAACACAAACACATGTACTCACCTCAGACTCCAAATACTCAGGGCTAATTCGTTGCTCTGTCCGCTGGATATAGTAAGGCTAGGCTATAGTAGATTCACATCAGCCATGCATTTGACGTCTAGGCCCGTTCCTTACGACGCTCCTGATTGGCTGTTGATTAGCCAATCACTGGGCTGGACACTCCCAGTCTCTCGAGAGTTCACATAGGCAGGATGTGTGTTCCTCTTCTCCTGGGGGATACGTCTTTCAAACGTATACCTCAGGAGAGATTGAACACATAGCCTGCCCATGTGAACTCTCGAGAGAGACTGGGAATTTCCAGCCCTGTGACTGGCTTATCAACAACCAATCAGGAGCGTCGTGAGGGACGGGCCTAGGCATCAAATTCACGGTTAATGTGAATCGACTATAGTCGAGATGCAACCACCGCCGAGAATCCCACTACCCAAGATGGACAAACACCAAAACCGTACAACTCAAACAACAACAACCCCACAAACGCCACCACAAATACCACGCAAACAAACACCAACAACTCGAAAACAATGCAACAAATCATAGCCAACTCCAATTCAGCACAACAGACCGCCAACACCAACACTGTCCCCCAACCTCAAGTCCTCAACTCAGACACCAAAACGCACAACCAACCTCTTCAACTTCACCACAACCAGACAGATACAACCACAACAACTTTACAACACCAAAATCACTCAAATCTCACAATATCACTGATTCCTCAATGGACAAAACCGCTGCAAAACTAACTGTTTAGTACCTCTGACTTCACTAACTTCCTCACTTATTATGGCTCCCGTAAAGCGCCCAACAGACTATCATACATTTATGATCAAATTGGCGTTGGACAATCCAATTTGAGAATGTAGAGGCTTGTTTGAAGGATTGAACAAGCAGTTTGAAGCTAGCTTGTCCAACAAGACGTTTGACCAGCATGCTTGACGAGTCTGTAGTGGTGTTTGATCATACATGCTCATTTGGTCACCATCAACCATGGCGAACACACAAGATAACCAAGAATTTTGGATAGAGTTCATTGAACTCTATCAATCATTTCCATGTCTTTGGAAGGTTAAAAGTGAGGAATACAAAAATAGGACACTAAAGGCAAAGTGTCAGCAAAAATTTGCTTGATAAATTGAGAGAAACACATCCAAATGCCACCAAGGATATGATACCAAAGAAAATTAACTCTCTTCGTACTAGCTACAGGAGAGAATTAAAAAAAGGTGGTTCAAAGTGAGAAATCTGGTGCTGCAACTGAAGACATGTATGTACCCTCCTTATGGTTTTTCGGTGCTCTAAATTTTCTCCGAGACCAGGAAATTCAGGAAGAAGGGATATCTACAATAGACATTTGATGAAGAGGTGAGGAAATATTCAAACACATTTAATGCAATGTATATATATTTAGGTAGTTTTTGTACACTCTGTAGATACAGATACAAAACTTTCAGTATATCCAAGTAGTATCAATTTATATCTGATAAACCTGATGTTATCAAGAGATAATGGTGAGATTGTCAGTGTAGAGAATCACATATCTTAATGATAGTACAATCAAATAATGAAAATAAATAAATCATGGTTGCGGTCTACATAATTATTAAGTAGCTTCCAGTGTATTAGAGTTCGTGAATGTATTATATATGTACTGTCAGTATGTCTACAACAATGCACAAATAATTACCCATGTTTAGCTAATTTGCTAGATTTGTAAAGCACAAGAGTACCATGTACGAGAACATAATGCACAGCTACCCTAAACAATATGTAATCAAGCTATATAAATTCTAGTTCAGCTATAACTTCCATGTGATCCTACATACTTGCTAGGGCATCCATCCTGCCACTGAAATACTGACAATACTTATTGCGTACATCCTTGGCTGACAATGAAGACTGTTGAACTGTTGGTTCAAAGGAATGAGCTGCCTTCTACTGATACTTTCTACATATTGTTCTCCATCTCCACTCATATAATTATGCAAGTAGCAACATGCAAGGATTATTTTGGACACTTTAGTTGGGGATAGATTGATTGTCGAGTGTAAAATACGAAACCTAGATGACAACATGCCAAAGGTCCTTTCCACTACATTTCTGGCTCGTGACACCCTATAATTGTATATCTGTTGTTCTTTAGTAAGATTGGCATGATATATGGCTTTCATGACATTCTCCAACAGAGGGAACGCATCATCCCCTATTAAACAAAACATAATGGAACCAGGATCAGTTGTTCTTGGTAGAGGGCTTGGTGCAGGAATGTGTAGTTTATCCTCTGTTAAGTCCTGACTAAATCTTGTGTTTCCATAAACACCCCCATCTGAGACTCTTCCATTTGTTCCTATATGTACCATAAGGAACTGACATTTGGCATTAACTATAGCCATTAAAACTACACTAAAAGTACCTTTATAATTATAGTAGTAAGAACCAGAGTTATATGGCTTAGTAATTTTAACATGTTTTCCATCAATAGCTCCGAGGCAGTGAGGAAAGTCCCATTTCCGATCAAACTCTTCAGACACTGACATCCATTCCTCCTGGCTCTCTGCTATCTGTGAATATTAATAGGATACATAAATATCTTCCAAATAATACCCTTAATGTTAATTTGGTTACAAATTCATATAGAATGATACTACTAAAGATATCATCAAAGGAACACACACACAATCTGGCCCCTTTTTCTCTCTCTTTCTCTGCAGAATTAACTTTTAGATATTTTTTTTTCATCAGTCATCTAAATGCCAATGGAAATGTTGTGAATCCCTGGGGGTTCACGAACCAGGGACGGATCCAGAATTTTTTTTTGTGGGAGGGGGGTGGGGGGATGAAAATCTTCCATTTATATATATATTTGTTTTTATTCACAAACAAAATCTATATATATATATATATATATATATATATATATATATATATATATATATATATATATATATATATATATACACACATATATATATATACGATATATATATATATACTATATATATATATATATATATATATATATATATATATATATATATATATATGTATATATATAATGTATATATATATATATATATATATATAGTCTATATATATATATATATATATATTGAGCTTGAGGGCAGGGGGATCACATTCTCACTGACTGTTTAATTAAGCTTAGTTTGGGTCGGTCTTTAGTACAGTCTTTTTTTTGGACCAGGGGGTGGGGGATGAAAATCTTCCTTTATTTATATATATTTTGTTTTTATTCACAAACAAATCTATAAAAATATATATATATATATATATATATATATATAGATATATATATATATATTATATATACACACACACATATATATATATATATATATATATATATATATATATATATATATATATATATATATATATATATATATATATATATATATATATATATATATATATATATATATATATATATATATATTATTTTTTTTATTTTTTTTGCTTGAGGGCAGGGGGATCACATTCTCACTGACTGTTTAATTAAGCTTAGTTTGGGTCGGTCTTTAGTACAATCTTTTTTTTTGGACCAGTGGGAGGATGCATCCCCATTACCCCCCCCCACCTCCCCCCCTCGGATCCGTCCCTTGTTCAGAAACCCGAGAGTGAAAACCCGTGCTTTAGTTAATTTCTTGACACAAGAACCATTTGTCTGTAATGTTAAGATTTTACATGATGTTTATCACAATATATAATGTAATAATTGACTTTCAACCATTCCCCGTGTTTTCTAGGTACCAGGGACCTCTGGATGTGACACACAAAAATCCACAAAGAAAAGAAAAGTTGCTGCTGAGGGGAAAAAAATAGAATTACTAGAGTTAGCTTGTAAGCACCTTGAAAAGGACGAGGGTGTGGATCATTAGGACAGAGCTGGGCAGAGGAATTTAAAAAATTAGAAGAACACCAGCAAATTTACGCTAGAAAAGTATAATGATATATTATATGAGGGCCGACTCGGGAGACTCAACATGAACTCAGTGAAAATTAATGAATCACAACTCTTACGATCAGTACAAAAATCAGATCATATGAACACTGTAAGAGTAATCACTCATCCTGTTGTCAAGGAACATAGGTCCATAGAGGATCTATTAAATGATCCACAATTTAGTTAATGTGACTGAGTACCAGTAACTGAAATATAAGTAGTCTACATAATGTGAAATTTATTTCTCATACATTCATGTAATTAATTACATACCCTATGTTTTTATGTATATACCGGTTAAACAGTACTGTTATATTTTTGTTTAAACTCTCCCTCTCTCTCTCTTTCTCTATCTCTCTTTCTCTCTCTCTCTGATATGCAATGACATTTGCTTACACCTGTGGTAAATATTATTTTAATTTGCATAAGCTGCTTCCTACAACTGTAAAAGAGCAAATGATAAAATAAGCATTCATCAATTTGTTTTATTTACCTTACCTTTATTACATCTTTTAGTGATGACACTTATAGCATCACAAACGTCTCTATCACAATGTTACCAAGACTCTGAGGAGAGATGCAGCACGCAAACTTCAGATCTTCGAAGGAATCTCCAGTTGCAAGAAATCGGAGAGTACATACAATCGATGACTTGCTGGTATAGCATCTCGACTTGTTGTTGTCTTTTTTCTCAATTATTGGTGAAACCATCGTCAGCAGGTTCATAAATGGGTCGTGGTCCATTCGAAGGTAATTTCTATAGTCTTCAGGTGATGATACCAGTAGCTCATTTAACAGGCATTGATGAGACAGTTCACATCTCTTCTTGTACCACTCTTTCATCCACAATCGTCTCTTTTTGTTTTTATCGTCGACTTCTTCGCTGCAAGCGCCAGCAGAATAGCTATACAAGCTTTCCTTGTTTTGCTCATGCCTCCACGCCTCAATGAAATGTACTGACGTTTGATCATACATATTATCAGTCTATGGCAGTGTATGAACAAACATGTTGGTCATACATGTTTGACAGTCTGTAGGGCGGGTAAGACACTACTGCCACTGATATATCTGTGATCGCCACAACAGACAACACCCACACGCTTACGCCCGCCATCAAACCACTACCATTTATCCCTCCACCAATTTTGCTCTCTCTCTCTCTCTCTCTCTCTCTCTCTCTCTCTCTCTCTCTCTCTCTATTTAACGCAACTCCGAAGACGCTGTCAGATTTACATTACCATTATCACTCCTCCATACGGCAAAACTTCGGCGCTTTCGAGTTTTCTGTATAACGTTTAATGCTGTATAAAACCATCAGCTAAGATTGGTGGGGCTTCAGTTGCTTCCCAGATGTGGTAGAAAGAACATGCATCCCTCACCTCCGAAAACGCTGCCAGATGCACGGTCTATGCTCACTTTAACCTTAGATGTAATAAATGTAATAAACACTGCTTAAGCTAGAGGGCTGCAATTTGGTATGTTTGATGATTGGAGGGTGGATGATCAACATGCAAATTTGCAGCCCTCTAGCATCTGCAGATTTTAAGATCTGAGGGCGGACAGAATAACGCTGAACAAATATTGCAGCCAAGTAAAAGCGATTATGTCATTTATTCAAAGATAATGAACTGCTTATATATTTATTTGCATCATATATTTGCATTATATGCTTCAGAAGTACTTATCATATTTGAAAGCATATACTGAGTTTTTTTTTGTGCTAACAAAAGAACAAACTCAGTGAATGAATAAATCTACCTGTTTGCTTAATTAACGTGCTTCACGGTCGATATACTTCCCAGAAACCAATTCCAGAATTAAGGTTTAGGATCTAATCCCTGTAAAAATCATAAATAGCCGTTATAATGAGGTAATTAGATGGCACTAAGCACCTGACAAACATGCAGGAAATAGTATCTAGTCTCTTGTAATTGATTTGAAAGTATAGATCGCCTTAACTCCAGAGACCCCTTAGGAGCTAATTAAAAGATCCCGGCTAAGAACACTGATCTCTCTAATTATGTGGTTAATTGCTGATTGAAAAAGAGAGGTTCAAGTTCGGGGGATCACAAAGCCACAACTTGCTTAATGAGGAGGTCGTGTCATCTGTAACTAATCACATCGCTTTGTGGTGCCGCCACTGAAGGTTATTTTTGGCTGATTGTTTGGCCTCATTCGAGAGTTCCTGATCGCCGGAGGTTTAACTTTGGATTGACAGGATTTGCGGAGTTAATCGCTCTGAAATGTGTCGGTAATGAGAGGAATTCAGAAAAGCGGGGTGCTGGGGCCGGAGGGGTGTGGGACTTGTTTGGGGGGCATGGGGCGAGGTGGGATTTGGAGTGGGATGTGTGGGACTTGTTGGGGGGCAGGGGAGCGGGAGCGGATTTGCTTCGTTATAACAAGCAGTGTGATGTATTAGAAAAAGTCTTACCACTGACACAAGATCGCTTTGATACAATCTCTGTCCGGCTGTCTATCAATACAGAGAGAAGAGAGAAATAAAAATAGATTGACGGATCAATAACTAAGCAGATGAGAATGTAAGTAAACTTGAAAAGTCGCATTTACCAACTCAGCCGATCTTCGAAAAAGAAGTCAGGGCGAACACGCGCACAAAAGGACACGAGTGGTAGGTACTTCCTGAGACAGCCATCGAGAGGGGTGACCCGGGATATCAGAGCGATGCGAGGTTATTGGACGGTATATTGCAATCTTCATTCGAATCTACTTACGAGCGATAAGGCCATCCATAGCGGGATATTGCAGGCAATAGGAGATATGTCTCCCCGAAGGATAAATTTACGTTTACAGCCAGCAGCGAGACGATTCGTCCGACTGGTAATAAGGGCCATATTTTATTGAAGAGGAAACCTTCTCTCCCTATTGAGATTTCAAGTGTTTCTGATTGCTGCTAGGAAATGGTACTCGTCTGTCGGTTACTATGCAAATTGTGAACTAAAATAAAGATAAAAAAAGTCTGTGTTAATATTTCTCAACTAGATATGAAATACTGATCAATCTCTTGGCCTCCTCGAAGTTCAATAACAGTCAGTACTGAGGTACAATGAAACCTCTCCAGATAGAATATTACGCTCTGGGATCAATTTTGGAAGGGCTTAATACCCTCCTCGCAGTCCAGTCTGGTCTTGGGTTGGGCTAGATAGGACGCCACACCGAAGGATGACATTGGTAGGATATGGCGTTCGTATAGGCGGAGTCCTAGGATTGTAAAGCTGAAGGTGGAACTGAGTATTCCTTTAAGTAGCTTAGGGACCTAGGATTTGAAGGGATTAGATAGGCTATGGCACCTATAGATTGGGTGTATCATGATGCCATATTGCGGACTATGGAAATATGTGCGAGGAATCACTATCTATCAGAACGAATGCCAGTCTACTCACAAACCACAGAATGGTTTATTGAGCTCAGTTTATCAGCTAAAATTATAAAGTTTTCTTTAGATTCAATAATGAAAGGTAAGTAAAAAGCTTTAGATACTTTACAATAAAACAAAAGAAGAAAACAAATTTATTTCCTTTCTTCTGAAGCGAAACTTTCTTTTTGCTAAATTAAGCAGCTAAGACCATTATCATATCATTAGATAAATTAGAAAATTGGCCCCCCTTCTGTTGATTATGAATAGCGGGTCCAGGAACCCATACAAAAGCCTAATTAATTTTCCAGCTGCACTAATAACCTGGAAGATTTAGTGTTTATGTAAGTTTTCTTCCAGTTATTATTATCATTATATTTTTTTTTTTTTTTTTTTTTTTTTTTTTTTTTTTTTTTTTTTTTTTTGCTCTATCACAGTCCTCCAATTCGACTGGGTGGTATTTATAGTGTGGGGTTCCGGGTTGCATCCTGCCTCCTTAGGAGTCCATCACTTTTCTTACTATGTTTGCCGTTTCTAGGATCACACTCTTCTGCATGAGTCCTGGAGCTACTTCAGCCTCTAGTTTTTTTCTAGATTCCTTTCAGGGATCTGGGATCGTGCCTATTGCTACTATGATTATGGGTACGATTTCCACTGGCATATCCCATATCCTTCTTATTTCTATTTTCAGATCTTGATACTTATCTATTTTTTCCCTCTCTTTCTCTTCAACTCTGGTGTCCCATGGTATTGCGACATCAATGAGTGATACTTTCTTCTTGACTTTGTCAATCAACGTCACGTCTGGTCTATTTGCATGTATCACCCTATCTGTTCTGATACCATAGTCCCAGAGGATCTTTGCCTGATCGTTTTCTATCACTCCCTCAGGTTGGTGCTCGTACCACTTATTACTGCAAGGTAGCTGGTGTTTCTTGCACATGTTCCAGTGGAGGGCTTTTGCTACTGAATCATGCCTCTTTTTGTACTGGTTCTGTGCAAGTGCCGGGCATTTGCTTGCTATGTGGTTTATGGTTTCATTTTTCGTATTGCACTTCCTACATATAGGAGAGATTTTCTTTCCGTCTATCGGTCTTTGATCATATCTGGTTCTTAGGGCCTGATCTTGTGCCGCTGTTATCATTCCTTCAGTTTCCTTCTTTAGCTCTCCCCTCTGTAGCCATTGCCATGTGTCATCGCTGGCTAGATCTTTAGTCAGCCTCATGTATTGTCCGTGCATTGGTTTGTTGTGCCAGTCCTCTGTTCTGTCTGTCATTCTCCTGTCTCTGTATATTTCTAGGTCTTCGTCTACTTTTATTAGTCCTTTTTCCCATGCACTCTTTAGCCACTCGTCTTCACTGGTTTTCAGATATTGCCACAGTTCTCTGTTCTCGATGTTGACGCAGTCCTCTATACTTAGTAGTCCTCTCCCTCCTTCCTTTCGTGTTATGTATAGTCTGTCCGTATTTGCTCTTGGGTGTAGTGCTTTGTGTATTGTCATATGTTTCCTGGTTTTCTGATCTATGCTGCGGAGTTCTGCCTTCGTTCATTCCACTATTCCTGTGCTGTATCTGATTACTGGCACTGCCCATGTGTTTATGGCTTTTATCATATTTCCGGCGTTGAGTTTTGACTTGAGTATCGCCTTGAGTCTCTGCATATATTCTTTCCTGATCGTGTCCTTCATATCTTGGTGTTTTATATCCCCTCCTTCCATTATTCCCAGGTATTTGTATCCAGTCTCATATGTCTGTTTGATGTTGCTCCCATCTGGTAGATTTATCCCTTCAGTTCTCGTTACTTTGCCTTTTTGTATGTTGACTAAGGCGCATTTTTCTATTCCAAACTCCATCCTGATGTCCCCAGATACAATCCTTACAGTCTGGATTAGAGTATCTATTTCCTTGATGCTCTTACCATACAGCTTGATGTCGTCCATGAACATCAGATGGTTGATTCTGTTGCCTCTTTTCTTGAGTTGGTACCCGGCATCCATCTTCTGTAGTACTTTTGTCATGGGAATCATGGCTACTACGAAGAGTAGTGGGGACAGTGAATCGCCCTGGATGATCCCTCCCGTGATATTAACCTCTGCTAGTCTTATTCCAGAAATTGTAAGTATTGTATTCCAGTTGCATATTGTATTTTTGAGGAAACTGATGGTGTTTTCCTCTGCTTCATGTATTTTCAGGCATTCTATTAGCCATGTGTGTGGTATCATGTCGAAGGATTTCTTATAGTCTATCCATGCCATGCTTAGGTTGGTTTTCCTTCTCCTACTGTTCTTCATTACCATTTTGTCTATAAGGAACTGGTCTTTTGTGCCCCTACACTTCCTTCTGCAGCCTTTCTGTTGGTTGGGGATAGTGTTTCTCTCCTTTAGGTAGTTGTATAGTTGTATAGCCTAACACTGATGATACCTGTTAGTAACTTCCACATTATTGGTAGGCAGGTGATAGGCCTGTAGTTACTGGCTATATTATTATTATTATTATTATTATTATTATTATTATTATTATTATTATTATTATTATTATTATTATTATTATTATTATTATTAGAGCAGTGTAGTTTATACAATTTAAAACTTTCAACACTGAATTCACGTCCTTTTGCAATAAGTTTGTTTAATCAGACTATTTGAACCGAAACATTAATACGTCAACACAAATTCTCTCATTCCCTTTCTGCATCTCTGATCAGCTGCATAATTTATGCAGTTGATCTGGAACGAAAATCTAAAAAGGAGAAATTACAAATTATTTTATTTTTAATGAAACGACAATGCTTATGGTTGATGTTTCCCTCATTTCTTTATTAGAAGAAAAAACAGGCAAAATTAATTTG
>NC_061107.1:321609-329109 GCF_015104395.2 Macrobrachium nipponense
ATCAATTAAGTAAAATTAAATCAAAATTAATTTATCACAAAATTCAAGAAAATTAATTCAATCAAAATTCAGAAGTGTTAGGCAATAATTGAAATTTGGAAACTAATTCATAAGTGCTAAACAACAATAAAACCTGAAAAGAATTCTTAGTAAATGCAAATTAATTCACAAGTGTTAAATTTAATTAAATATGCAATGATTAAGCAATGAAAATAACTAAGTCAATTAAATTGTGAATGCAAATAAAAATACAGAAAAATCTGGAAAATACCAAAATTTAAAAAGTATTAATCACACAGAACATAAAATAAAAAAAAGATGCACTTCAATAAGAAAATGAATAAATGCACAAAAAATAAAAAAAACACAAAACACAAAAATTTGTAATGTGTAAAAGTGCAAATTTCACTCAAACCATTGTAACTATTAGTTATAAGTTCTCTAAACCATAGTAACTAATAGTTTTTAGTTATTAGTTGCAACTAATAAAAATATTACACACTTTACCTTGGTATACCAACTTCTTTCTTCACCAATTCACAGAAATAGGCGCCGTTACACAATACATACTTGTAAAAATGTTTGTTCAGATTCCACAAAAATACTAAATACTACTAAATAAACTTTAAGAAATATCAAATCTGAAATCGACAAGTTACGAGTGACCATTCAATAAGTACGAAATCGTTACGTTACTTTAAAATCAAAAGTGCTATGTGATGGAGAGAGAGAGAGAGAGAGAGAGATGTGAACGGTTTGAGTCTTTAAGCCCGAATGAAAAACTCCCTTACGGAAGTTGGACAGAATTTCGAAATCTGACGCAACTATACAAAGAAATGTGAAATGTGCATGTGGCACTCGGCAAAGACATATGCATACGAGACCAGTCTGTTAAAAAAAGACACGTACTCGACTCGATTGATCGAAGCAGAAGACCCTTATCATATGTGATGACAGAATCCCAAAACACATTAAAGACTCAAGGTCTCTAATCAAACGTGTTGACAGATTAGGAAAGCAAACGGAGATCTCATAGTTCCTCTAATCTCGAGGAGATGAAAAGTTTTTGAAACAATTCTAGCTTTGAACGGACAAAGATATTCTCTCTGTGTACATTCTACGTCATATATTCTTTTACAATATGTTATGCGAAATTTGAACACACATTTAAAACATCCTATCTCTATGCTATCTAGGAATCTGAAAAAATATTGCACAATCTTATACATAACATGTTATACAGTCAAAGATGGGATATATGCTTTTTGAAAGTAGCAATATATAATAATATATATATCATCTTACAGCAGCGTCCATATATAAATATCTTAAAGTCTGGCGCCTGCTGAAATTTACTTTCGCACCAAATATTTCAAAACATATTCACATAAAAACTCTCCACTTTACAATCCGTGTTGTTCTTATGCCGTGGAAATGCTTTTTAATAACGAAGTGTTGGGTTTATTTTGGGTAGTCCATTATCGAAGATGTTGGCTGACCTGATTCGGAATATCTTAAGGGATTTTTTTTTTCAAATTGCGCAGTAAGATTAAAAAGAATAGAGAGAGAGAGAGAGAGAGAGAGAGAGAGAGAGAGAGAGAGAGAGAGAGAGAGAGAGAGAGAGAGAGGGTAATTTTCCAAAAATCGAATGAATACTTCAGACTCAGTCCTGTCGGGATGAAAAATAAAAATAATTCTATATATGTGTACGCGTGTATATACAGAGAGAGAGAGAGAGAGAGAGAGAGAGAGAGAGAGAGAGAGAGAGAGAGAGAGAGAGAGGCAGAAGGGAGAAGACAGGAAAAAGTACTTTGCTGCCACCTGAACCTCACTGTGACTGACTACCGAAATAAAGAAAAACAAATAAAAAACAAAAAGAGAGAAAAAAATGAGAGAGGGGAAATGGATAAAGCACAGGAGGACAGAAACACGAACAGTAAACCACTTGAAAGAATCGAATTTGGCGACACTGAAATTCTCGTAATCAAATTATACGATCTTGGAAAAACTGGGGCAGAAATGTATCCACCCTGCTCCGAATAAAACAATAAATATAAGGGCCACTGGAGGCATTCCTGAAATAATATCTAATAACAACCCTTCAAAAAACGCTTTTGCCTCAACGTCGCCGTAAAAATAGGATCTGGGGGTTTATTTATGCCTGAAGAACGAAGATGTATCGAAAAAGATAAGAGCTCATCTTTACATTTCTTTTATGTTGAGGAAACAGTGTGACGCAAGCTTATGATATCGTCTCTTTGAAGAATGATTATTCCAAATTTAAATAAGTATGAAAATATGAACATGCTCTACATCCTCTTCTCGATGATGAAGCAGACGAGCTGTTGACAGCATCCAATGAATAGTCCGTACTGCAAATGGGAATAAAAATGAAATAATAAATAAAAACGTACGCAACCTGAAAAGGGGTGAAAATGAAATCGTACCCTTAGAAGCTACTGAAATTCAAATGATGAATAAATACGTCTTGTAAATGGGAATAAAAATGAAATAATTTATAAAAAAAACGTACGAAATCTGAAAAGCGGGTGAAAATGAAATCGTACCCTTAGAATCTACTGACATCTAATTAACTTGCAAATTAAATGCAAATATTTATATTTGGATCATAGAGTACATTGCTATCAATACTCGGGATTCTAAAGGTATATCCATTCGTCAAGGACTAACCATACTGGGTAACATTTGTGACTTCATAAGGAAATGGACATTTCTTGATGTTGCACGAGTGTCCAGCCTCAAAGGTCTTTTCCAAGTAGACCTGGGCTTTAAATTCTGGTGGCCACAACAGCCCAGCTTACACTAACACGTCAAACACAGCTATTACCCCAGGAATATAATGAATGCTAGGATCGACCCGAGCGGGGAAGCAATCACAAAGAAACAGCAATCATAGCTCTGGCAATCATGCAACAACAGTTCTTATCTCCTATTTCTAAAAGATATTGTGGGAAGGCACGAAAACAAGCAGACTGTTACAGAGAGAGAGAAAGAGAGAGAGAGAGAGAGAGAGAGAGGGGGGGGGGGGGGGATGTAGTAATCGCTTCTTCGAAATGACGTAATCCACATACGATTCCGACAACCATTATGAAGTAATGGAAGAGATCAGAAACTTTTGTTTTTAAATTCGGGAACAGGATTTACAGGAATAAAAATGGAACACGCGAATAAGCACAAAATCGAAATCACAGTAAAAGGGATAATGACATCAATAAATATAAAGATTATTTTTATAATAATAAAAGAAACAGTGGCAAGAAATTGGTACAGTCAAGACCAAAAGTCAGTCGACCCTCTCTAGTCATTATTTCTTTGGCGCATAGATGGCGTAAGTCTCGCCACCACCAAGGTGAAATATGTACGAACAGGCTTAGGATAATTATGATTTATTAGGTGAAAGTAAGGTAATAAATTATTTTCTTAACCTGGCATGGTATCTAAAGACACTATGATTTACTCCCATATCTCAGAGACTTAAAAGGTGCAGGTAGAAATTCATACCCGACGTCTATCTCATTGCAGTTACGAAATTGTTATTGGGTCATGCGAACCAACATAGATTGTTGTCAGTTGCCTTTAACGAATCCTTGGTTTCACTAGACACTCCCCGACGAACTTGTCGCTTGAAACGTCAATATTCGATCGAGTGGAATCCGGTTCGTGCTCTGAATCACTTCGAATCTTATTGAGCACTTCCACATCTGGAAGTTTGGCGTTTCGCTTTTGGCTGCCTTCCGAGAAAGACTTCTTGACCCCGACTAGTTTATTTTGCTTCTTCTTCTGCCCAGCACTCTGATGAACCTCAAGGCAATTTAACGTCGTTCGGCACACAGACAGAAAGGCAAAAATACAACGTAAATAGCTGGAGGACTTCAGCCTGTCTGGAACTTTACGACTGACCTGAATGGAAGGCGAGCACTTTATTTACTTCTTTCGATTGACTAATCGCCTGATTCTCAGAGGCGAGGAGAGTTATTAGTTTATTTTTATACAGTCAGAACAAAATATTTTTCATAGATAATGATGATAAGCAGTGCTGCGATAAACGGAGATGAAACGTCCTAAAGTTTACCTCACAGACAACGATGTCAGTTTAGTTAGTAAATGTTGAGAGAGAGAGAGAGAGAGAGAGAGAGAGAGAGAGAGAGAGAGAGATCTATTCCTTCCCCCTCTCCTCTTACACCACCTCCCGATTCCTCCTAAACCTTTGAGCAAAGCTTCAAGAGGAGAAAACAGTTTACTTTCGTCAAGGACACATCCTCCAAATGATGTTTCCCAGGCGGTAAATGGACAACACGTCAATCGAGTCTGAAGTTTCGACAAACAAGTTCATCTATTCAGCTCGTTGGATTGCGAAATCAGAGAGAGAGAGAGAGAGAGAGAGAGAGAGAGAGAGAGAGAGAGAGAGAGATATGAGAGGGTGGTTAGAGGTCTGTTTCACATTAAGTGACTGGCTTACGACAGAATCCTTCGGAGGTAAATCATAAAGAAAGTGTCTTCGTGACTACATAAATGCATAAATCTAAATTTTTAACAAAGTTTTTAAGAATGCAAAAATTGACTAATGGGTCTTCCCAAACAAACGACTTGTTACCGTAAAAAGCTTCTCCTAAGTTTATGGAGGCGCCTTCTACCAGTCTTCTTGTTTGGACATTGTTATTTTTAAAAATTATGTTAGATCCATTAAGAACAATGTAGTAATGAACTTTGCCCTACGTGCGTTTAAAATATGCGACCCGGAGTTTGTCGATGGAGAAATTCAGCACATACGATCAACCTTCCGAGGACTATGATAACCCAATCATTTTATTGACAAAGCCATTTCACGAGCTAAGAAAGCATTTTATCGTCCTGTTAACAACCCCAAGGAAAAACCCAACAGATTCTTACCCCTCCCATTTAATCCCAACTTCGACAAATTATGTACTATGTTAACAATAGCCAGAAAGATACTAAAATAGCTTTCAAATACCCAAACACGATTAGCCATAAACTAATTAGAAACAACAATAACGATAAGAATACTATCATTCTGGGGGTTTACGAAACCCCCTGTCATGACTGTAAGGAAAAATATTTTGGGGTAAGTGGAAGAGGACTACCGACCCGATTAGGGGAACACAAACGCGCATATGCACTTCATGCACAGAACGATGCAATAGCCCACCATGCTTTTAAGAACAACCATAGACCGAATTGGGATGGATTTAACATAATTATTAAAATAACAATGTCCAAACAAGAAGATTAGTGGAAGGCGCCGCCATAAACTTAGGAGAAGCTTTTTACGGTAACAAGTCGTTCGTTGGGGAAGACCCATTAGTCAATTTTTGCATTTTTAAAAACTGCGTTAAAAATTTCAATTTTAAGACAAGCTCTGTTTTTCATCTGCCTGATGCTGCCCCCTCTTCTGCTATCCTCGATATTATTGAGGACCTGCAACCATTGTCATCATTTTCGACACGGAAAATTGAGCCCTTTAATAATAATAATATAATAATAATATAATAATAATAATAATAATAATAATAATAATGGAAAAAGTCAAAATTTTCCTTTATTGTAGATTCCCAATCCGATTCCTCGAGATATTTCTTAATGAGAGGCAGTAATCAAGAAACTGGTCTCAAGAGTGCACAAGATATTAGGCAAAGGACAGGTGGTCCTACATAAAAAAAGGCCCGCGTAAACTCGATTGCACCGAAGCATTTTTTTTACTTGTTTCTTATAATTAATACTCAAAAGCAGTAGTAATTTTTTTTTAGGCTGTTGAACTCGTATTCCAAATTTAAAACCAAAATTAAAATTATAATTGCATTTTCACCCGATTAAACCACAGGAGTATCTCGTATAAATAAAAGTATGAATAAAATATAAAATCATAATGTTATCTTCACCCGAATAAACCATAGGAATATCTCGTATAAATGAAACTATGAATAAAAAATAAACCCTTTTTCTGAATACATAACAGTAATCTTTCTATATTAGTGTCTCCGTGGCAACTTTGTAATGACAGAGTCTTCCGATGACGCAATCTTGCTACATCTTCGAGCCAGGAAATTGATTATCAGGGTCTGAAGAAAACGCTTATCAGAATGAAAAGATGCTGTTATTCGCACCATTAAGACCCTTTTTCCACTAGATAAGAGTCCGGAAATATTATGAGGACGTTCTAAGAAGATTATTCCTGCTCAATGTGATGGAGGACTGGAAGTATTCATTTTTGGTCATTTTCTTAACTACGTCTTCCTGTCAAATCAAACTGCATTCAACAGCAGCCAGTTTGAATCAGGTTATAAAGGCTTAAAGTAGCTTTTATATCTCGAAGATTTTTTTTCTTTTATTTTCTTCATTAGAAGGGATTAGGTTAGATTACTCCTTCAATCTAAAAGACTCAAGGTTAAAATAATATACGTTTCCCGGTATACTTTTCAATCAAAATGATCCATTATCAGTTCCTGACGGCTGAATGGAATTGAGCTCAGTGCCACAGGATTTGAGCTACAATAAATAAACATAGATTCTTGAAAAAGAAAAGATAAAATAAACAATAATTTCCATCTTTATATGTGAAAATATATATGTAATAAATAATAATAATTTTTTCTTATCTCGACAAAGTGAAATCTATCGCACAACACAAATTCAGGTTACAAAAATATTTCATAACGTGCTGAATCAATGTGCAGACGATATTGCAACATAAAAAAACGAGAGAATTATTCTTTGCAAGATGGAAATAAAATCATTCGACGCATGCAACGGTCCCTTTCATCAGAAACCAGGCGTTTGGCAACAGTTATATAGGATTCTACGACAGTCACACGGTAAAACCCAATGAATGGTAGTGACATCGTAAGTTCAATCTGAAGAAAATATCATCTGAAGTATTACTCTACTTAAAACAAGTAGAAAAATGCTAGACGCACGACCATGGCTAACTTTCTCATTAAATATAATAAAATTTGCTGTGGCTGGAGGGCTGAAACTTGGTAAGCTTAATGATTAGGAGGGTAGGTGATCAACATACCAATTTGTAACCCTTTAGCCACAGTAGTTTTGAGATCTGAGAGTGGACGGAATAAAAACAGGACTAACACTGTACCAAGTCTATTAAGAAAATACTTGAGAAAAATGAGCAGACCTCTATATTGTTCTTTTGTACAAATCCTTCACAAATAAGTGAAATGATCAAGATTTACACAGATGCACACATAATCGAACGAGCCTTGCAAACTGCAAGTTAATGGTGATGACTTAATTACTGTTTAATGATGCAGTCTGTGCTACGTATTGTAAGCAAACTTCCGCAAATCCTTGAGGGGAATCCGAGCCTCGAATTAATTCACATCATGCAATCACAGGCACATATTCCAGTTCCTTTACCGTGATAAAACTCAATATTTTTTTTCCAAACTCTGCCTAATTAGAATTGTTAATATGATAACAATTCCTATCTATTCCATTTCTCCCTCA
>NC_061107.1:336609-346609 GCF_015104395.2 Macrobrachium nipponense
ATATATATATATATATATATATATATATATATATATATATATATATATATATATATATATATATATATATATATATATATATATATATATATATATATATGTGTGTGTATATATATACGTGTATATGTACATATTTTATATATACATATGTATATATAGTGTTACTTTATTGCTCGGATCCTACCATACTTCTTCCAAAACCCTTATATATATATATATATATATATATATATATATATATATATATATATATATATATATATATATATATATATATTTATTTCAACAGCATTAGATAATACCCTTATCTCCTGCACTCGATAATATTTGGAATTACGTCATATTGGCAGGTTATGTAAAAAAATCTCCCCCCAAAAACAGAATTCTTTGTAGATACTATGAAGTGTCAAGTAGCAACGAAATATAAAATCATTCTCTACATTGTCATTCCACATTCAAATAAATCTCTCAATAATCCAAATACAAACTTAATGTCTTCCTGATTCTATTTCCTCGAAGAAATCGTACAGGTAACAATCCTGAAACAAGCGAAAATCGGCGGTCCCGGTATGATGCTACATGAGCATTACAACGTTGCTAGAAGCACGATTATGGCTAACTTGAATCTTAAATAAACACTACCCAGGCTAGAGGGCTGCAATTTGGTATGTTTGATGATTGGAGGGTGGATGATTATCATACTAATTTGCAGCCCTCCAGCATCAGTAGTTTTTAAGATCTGAGGTCGGACAGAAAAAGTGCGGACGGAGAACTAAAATAATACGTCACTTCCTCGAACGCTTTCACTGTTTGCAAAACCAATCTGCTTTAAATTAAACCTTCCGGTGTTTGCGGAAGAGGTAACGTCCCGTCGGACCTTAAAAAACGTCTGTCTAAACATCCTGTTGCATCTTTTTCGTTCAGTGCTCGAATGGCATCACGTTAGGAATCTTTTACCAGTCTCGAAGTCAAGTTCTGCCTTGTATATCTAAGATTTCCGTTGCTCGGAGTCTCAGTTTGTGTATGTGTATGTGTGTGTGTATCAATGTCTGGTGGGGGGTGATACCAAGGGACGTTTGCCTGTCAACAAGTAATGATAACATGACCCGAGAAGCGATTTTCCTGCCAATTGCCATTGCATCGTGCATGCATAGAAGACCTCTTAGAATAATAACGCTCTCGTTCCCGCCGTCTCCTTCCAAGGTATGTAAATAGCAATACTATTACATGCCCAATTTACTTGCTGGATTCTCAGCAGTAGAACAGTATTGTTGTCTCAAATACATACGTTTACAAAGAAGGATCAACTGTTTCCCATGATTTTTAGGAACAGAGTTATAAAATAGGGATTTTTTCATTCAACTTACGTTGAGATGGAGGCTAATCCGCCTGAGATTATCGTGCAATGATGGAAATATTGACTTACTTCTTCTCGTTAGATTAATACTGAACTTAATTCATTTATTTTTCACTGGACGGATTATAACCCACCAAAAGTAATTCAAGATTTGCTTTAAAAGTATAGCAATTTTATATCTCGGCTTTTGCTGTATGCCTGATAAAATATTCTACTAGAAGCTCAGAAACTTCTCCAAGATTCAATTTCGAAAAGTGAATGAAAACGTAAGCAAAATATACTTTCATATAGGCATGTTAATTTTTTTTTCCAAAAAGTAAAAACTGTAAGCTCTCAGCAATGTTCCCTTGACATTCTTCATAACAGTTAAGCCTGGCGGTCGATTTACGGAAGTAAGGTACTACATAGAGAGACAAAGCCTACACGCACGTCATAATAACCAGCAAATTAGATTTTTATATTCGTAAGCTAAATTGAATCTCCTTGATAGAGCTTGACACTATTTAGGTTCTTAATGATCAATAGAGCCACTTTCGCACGCTACAAATTCTACAGACGATGCAGAAATAGATTTCTTTTAATGAATAAATCCTTCGAGCTTGCGTAGGATTTGAATTTATTTTCCTTTCTTTTGAGAGAAGACTTTAAAGTGCTTCACGTGTTCAGTTGTTTGAACTCTGACATATGTCGCAAGAGAGTTATTTGATGTTTGCAGCCAGATTCCCTTTCCCACAATTATCGGGAGACGCCCACGCTTCCGAATCTAAATATTTCTCCAAAGATGTCGTAGAGCGACGCTTCTCTGTCACAGGGAAATCTTTCCAAGCACTTCTCTTTAATCTGTGATGATTAGTCTTACGCCTGAGTCTCCCCGTTTACATAAAAAAAAAGCAAACGCGTTATATATACATTCTGGGTCCCTCCCCACCTTCCCGGCAAAAGGTTGAAGAATTTCAATTCCGTGTTCCAGCAGAGAGATTGCTGTTATCATTCTCGTAGGTATTCCCTGAAGGACATTTCTGATTTCTCGCAATAGGTTTGAATGAATTTCCGTCTCTTGGGATACGTCCGCCAACGCCGCCGTTTGGAACGTCTGACGATGAATTTTCGCGAAGCTGGGAAGGAGGAGTTTCGGTGCAGCAGCAGTTTCTGAAGGTTATTATATGTTCTTTTAATTACAGGTTTGGTAAAGTATTCCCGTTTTCTCTGGCAAGTATCCCCGTTTTCTCTTTCCGGCGGATGCTGGTGTCATCTCGTTTTCTATCTCTCGTGTGCTAAAACGTCCCTAAGCAAATCAGTATTCTCTCTGTCCTTCCATTCATATCAGATATTCACTATTTAAGAGATTTTTTTTTTTTTTTTTTTTTTTTTACATATTTAAAACATCAGCTGGGAGGACACCACAGATCTGAACATTCCTAATTAAATCCCTTGAGATTTTATAAGATTTCCACAGAAATGTTTTAAAAGGACCCGACGCAATATTCCGGCGCTGCTCCGGACAATTTCAAGGAAGAAAGACCTGCCCAGATTGGAATCATATTCTATATAAAATGTTTCTCATCTTTATTGCTGTGTTCACTGGCTCTGAGAAGGCTATATTGAACACGGATGACGAAGAGTAATGAGAGAGAGAGAGAGAGAGAGAGAGAGAGAGAGAGAGAGAGAGAGAGAGAGAGAGAGACCTTTCCTTACCTTACA
Organism: Macrobrachium nipponense; assembly: GCF_015104395.2. Taxonomy (NCBI): domain Eukaryota; kingdom Metazoa; phylum Arthropoda; class Malacostraca; order Decapoda; family Palaemonidae; genus Macrobrachium; species Macrobrachium nipponense. The sequence continues at coordinate 339,668 of NC_061107.1, forward strand.
GACCTTACAACTCGTTCGGGTTGCCCCGGGTGCCTCACACTGAGGCACCTCTAATGTTTACGAGAGAATTGCTAATGCATCTTCCGGTATATTTCGCATCTTCCAATCTTAGATGGTCTGGGATCTGGGATATATATATATATATATATATATATATATATATATATATATATATATATATATATATATATATATAAAGAGAGAGAGAGAGAGAGAGAGAGAGAGAGAGAAGGCATCGACGATTCCAGGGTCAAAATCATATCTTGAATTGCGCGAAAGATTTATTACCAAAGAAAAAATAAAGGAATGAAACCTAGAAGAAGGCCATCCACGCCAAACTGGAGGATCAGATGATTACACCGAGGAAAGTTTGAGGTATTAGTTTGAAGCACCAATTCCCGGATAACTCCTTCTTAAGTAGGAGAAAGAAGTTGTGCTGGAAATATGTATTGGAGGAACTCGCCTCCCACCACTTGGACGATAATACTGCAGAAAAAAATGTCTGTTTTCAAGTCTCTTCGCCGTTTGCAGTGGAAAATAAAATGATAAATTTTGTCTTTCCAAATTTAAATTGTAAAATTGTATCTTTCCAAATCGAAATTGCAAAATTGTGTTTTTCCAAGTCTAAATTGCAAAATGTATTTCCAAGTCTAAATTGCAAAATTCTCTTTCCAAATCTAAATTGCATAATTCTGTCTTTCCAAAACTCTTCGACGTTTCCAGTGAAAAATAAGTTACTAAATTGTCTTTCCAAGTCTAAATTGCAAAATTGTGTCTTTCTAAGTCTTAATTACAAGATTGTGTCTTTCCAAATCTAAATTGTAAAATTGTCTTTCCAAATTTAAATTGTAAAATTGTATCTTTCTAAATCTAAATTGCAAAATTTTTACTTTCCAAATCTATAAATTGCAAAATTGTCTTTCCAAATCTTTTCAACGTTTCAAATAATGAAAAATAAATTGCAAAATGATGTATTTCTAAATCTCTTCGCCCTTTCTTGTGAAAAATAAATTGCAATGAAGGACATCTTATCTTTTATTATTTTTTTATGTATATGAATCTCGCAATTCAAACCAAAATACGTCAGCGAAAAAGACAATAAAAACATTTACAGGGTTAAATCAATCACTTTTAGGGTCCTAGATCCTCGCTGTAATATGATTATTCTACATACACTTTAATATCTACTAAATACACTTATATAGCTATGCAAGGCGTAATCCGATCTCCAACTTATTCAAGGCACGCGCTAAAATCTACGGTCAAATAGCGCCTTGTTTCACCAACGGAAATTAAAATAAATACGTTATATATTATTAGAAATTATTTTTCTGTAATGTTTAACATGCACATTATTTATTTTTTACAAATTCTTTCTAATAAATAAATCATAAATGTCTTTTCCTAACATTCCCGTATCTTTAACTTAACGCAAACCGCCTTTTTCAGACCTTTTTAGGCTTTTCCATAAAGCTCTCCTAACCCCCATAACAACAACAACAAAGTATTTTGGAGGCTTACTCCTCGAGCAAGAGAAAATATGCTCTAATGAATAAATCATAGATATCCTATCCTAAGATTCCTGTACCTTTAACTCAATGCGAAACACTTTTCAGACCGTTTTAAACTTTTCCATAGTGTTCTCCTAACACCCCCGCCAACAAGAACAACAACAACAACAACAACAAAATAGTTTGTAGGCTTACTTCCCGAGAAAGAGAAAATAACCTCATTTGGAGCACAAGCCTACATTTTTTTCTTGCCTTCGTAATCGTACAACAAAATAATAAACAAAAATCAATCTACAACTGTACCTTAGCGAGAGGTCACGTCATCATGCAAACGTCAACGACCATCAACAGCTGAATGAGGGAAAGGAAGTCCAATATTTCAGCGAACAAATCCAGCATACCAATTTCCAGTTCGGTGCCATTCCAGAATTTGTAGGCGAACTGGACGCGTTTTCCAGCTGCCGAAGGATTCGGTAGTCGCCAATTTCTAACCTGGAAATGTGAAGGATGCAATAAAGAATCCTACTTGGTATGCGTTGTGCTAATAATTATTTCCCCAGTGATGTATACAACTGAATTTGTGGATTCCATTTCGGGATGATTATTGCTTGAATTATTATTGCTTTCATTATCAACTCTCCCTCTCTCCTTCGCTATCTATTGTTTCCCGCTGGAATGGTGGAAAATATATTAATAAAACATTCGAGATATGAATAATTATAACATATTCTAATTTCGACCTGATTAGTCCCAAAGCATTGGAGGGTCGGCCGCTCGAAGTTAACTTTCTCCATCTGTTTCTAGTCCTTGCATCTTCCTCCACCCATCCCATCTCACCCATCTCCCTCTGATCCGCTGACGCCCCACCTTCCATGTTCTCAGCTCTCTTGATTGGCCCCACCTCCTCTCTTCTTGCTACATGGCCATGGTATCTCAGACGAGCTTCCCTAGTCTTCTCCTTCACGTGACACATACCACACATTCTTCTGATATCTTGACTCTCCCTCCTTACCTTAGTGATGATATTCCAACAATCCATCTCATCATCCTCATCTCGTTCCTTTCCATAAGTCCCTCCTCTTGCATCTTAAGCGTACAAGTTTCCAACCCAAATAACGTATTAAGTGACCTAAATTTGATGCAAAGTTAATTCGCCTTAATATTAAAACAGCGAAAATTAAACCGTAAATAGAACTCGTGATATTGAAGTTTGTAAATCACTGGTTAACTAAGCGGAAATTTGCATCTGGAAACAAACTCGATAATAGTTTTTAAAATGACAGACACGTTGGCTGAATATGTTGGGAGGAGAAAACATTAAAAGTTGTTATCTATGCAAATGTGGACGACAGTAGCATGTGTGGGGTGCGGACGTGTTGGAGGTCTCTCTCGCGTTTCTTCACAGAAAAGAAGGGTTTTTCGCCATTGGTGACTATACCTCTTATAGTAAGCAATGTGTTAATAGTGTCTCCACGTAATACCCGGCGTGTAAGCCGGAGAGTGTTGTGCAACGGCAGATATTCTAATATTCTTTCTGCTCCAATCAGTGCCTTAGAAATCTTTCAAATCACAGCTTCTCGAGGCCTATTGGTCCTGGGAAATGGGTAAAAGAATGCAGTGTATGTGTTAGTGCTTGACCCCTCCCTTACCGCAAAAATGTCACCCGACCAACCTCCAACCGTTGCGCAAGTGACCCTGGCACCTACCGGTGCCTGTGCCCCTTACACAAGTTCCGTACTCGCGAACAATTGTCTTTTCTTTATTCAATACCAATCGAACCGTTCCGACGTCGAGTCCGCTATACAATCTGTCAGCGATGCCTTCTCCGATGAGGAAATCAACGTTGCATATACGAAATGCAAAGATCTGATACCAGAGAGCATTCTCAAGGAGCGATCTGCGAAGAACTTGTCCTCTCACAAAAAAATATCGTATATCACTAAGTGGCTAAGGACCTGCTCGGTGGAAATATACGCCGATGACCCTTACAACCTGCCTCCAAAGGGCCCTGCTGACCTAAGCCTACCTGCGGTGTACCACACTGCAGAAAATGCCTTCAAAACAGTAAAATCTCTCTCAGAAATAATTGGAAAAAACTCTGAAAAAATTGAGGAGACAAATGATAATTTATCAAGAATCTGGGACGTGATCAAAGGACTACAGGAATCCATAATCAGCCATCCTTAAAACAAAAAGGTGGAATCAAATAACCTCACACGGATCTGGGATGCGATCAAAGGAGTGCAGGGATCGATAGACAATCGCACAGATAGCCACCAGACTACTACGAATGCGGCATCCAGTTTTTCCTCGCCTCCCAGCAACACGGAAGTGCCCCGTTCCGAGGGGACTGTTGACCGCCAAAACTCTTCTCCCTCCCCAGTGCCTCCGGTGGAAGATATATCCTCCCCGGTGATGATTACTAGCCCTCGTAATCCTCCCCACCCTATCTCTCCCCCCAACCCCCCACCCCCCATCGTAGATGCAGATGAAACTGATCATGAGGGGTCTGGCGGCTGGCAGATACAAACAAGCAGAAAGAAGAGAAGAACCTCCCGTTTGGCCGCTGGACCGGAGCCCAACATTCGTGTTTCACCTCACCCGACACCCTGAGAAGAGATGCCACGTAGTAATTCACAATCTGCGCTCATCGGTGACGCTGGATGCCATCGTGGAGAGAGTCAAGTTTCTCACTGGCTCTGACCCACTCATCTCTCACGAAATCCCATGCACGATTAAACATAAAGTGGCTTACAGGATTACCTGCCTATTTCAACACCTCGACGTTCTTAAAGGCGAGAATTCGGTCCTAATATATTAGTTTCAAGATACAGACTAATCCGGGATCAACCACCCCCAGGGAACTTACTGACACTCCAACCAGGGTCATTTCCACGCAAGTGCCAGCCAACCCCCCACGGCGAGTGACTGCCCACTCCCCCTGGCTAACCCCCCATCCACCCAAATGATCAGCGCATTCATCTCCCATCTTCGTGAGTAGTCATGGATACATTAAACATAATCTCTTGGAATATCTTTGGCCTCAAGCGGAACATTCCTCTTCTAAACATGTTCTGCAAAAACTTCAAAGGCATTATTGCACTGCAAGAAAACGCTCCTCTGGCCACATGACCTTGCCATATGCGATTCAATTCATGAAGACTACAGAACCTTCTCGACTTCATCGATGCAAGTTACAGATCAAATCCTAGCCGGTCGCCCAAAAGGAGGCCTTTCTTTCCTGTGGCACAAATCGTTAGACAATACGATAAAGGTGATGACCTACAGGAGTGACAGATTGCTGGGGCTTCAAGTGACAGTAGGGAACTCGATTATCCTAATTATTAATGTTTATATGCCATGGGGAAATAACAATAATTTTGATCATTACTGCATGATCCTAGGGGAATTACAGTATTATTCATGATTCTCCTGCTGATCATATTTGTATAATCGGGGACCTTAATTCTCACCCCACAAAACAATTTTATAATGAACTTACTCGCTTCTGTCAAAATCATGCTCTCCAAATTAGCGATGTAATGCTCCTCCCTCCCTCCTCCTATTCATATGTACATAATAGAGTGGACGCTATTACACTTCCGGCTGGACCACTGCATCACATCTCCACAACTTCATGATTCTATTATGACCTGCAATATTCGCTATGATCTTGCAACGGGCTACGATCACATCCCATTACAGGTGTCATTCAGTACCCAACCCTCCCTACCGTGAACCCCCTAACTGATCGACCACCCGCGGTAAACTGGGATTTTAAAAACCAACAGAAAACCAGAGACTTTAGGGCGACCACGGAAACCAGGTTGCGGTCAAATAGTTCAACCGGCAGACGCCTTACTTTGTACTAACACAAATTGTAGAAATGACCAACACAAGAGGGATCTGAATGAATTCTATTCGAACATAATCTCCGCTTTGCTTGCTTCGGGCAGGACTGCCTACAGATTTCGTCAAGGTGATTCTCGTAATATACCTGGATGGAATGACTTGGTTAAAGATCTGTATACATACTCACGAGAAATGTTTTTACTGTGGAGGCAAAATGGTAGCCCCAGGGAAGGGCACACTGCATTGCTAATGAGGACAGGCGAGAGCGCAGTTCAAACTTGCTCTTAAGCACTGCAGGCTAAATGAAAAACAACTAAGAGCCGATGCAATGTCTAGAAACTTAGAATCTGGTGATTATCCTCGTCTTTGGAAAGATATCCAGTCTTTAAATCCCAAAACTAAAAAGCTATCACAGAGAGTAGGGGAAGCAGTCGGAGACGAAGCTATTGCAAGTATGTGGGGCGATCACTTCAACAATATCCTGAATTGCATAAATGATCAAGATTCCCGAAGGGATGTAGATAACCTCCTTACTGACAACATTCAATTTCATTTTGCAGACCGTATTACGCCAGGTAACATCAGCGATGCCATAAACAGCCTACCTAATAATAAATCGCCCGGCTGTGATGGTCTTCCTGCAGAGGCCTTCAAACTCTGCCATCCGATAATTTACATTTTGCTAGCTGCCCTATTCAATGCGTGCATAATTCACCGGTTTCTTCCAGACTCCCTACTCTTAGTTCACTTGATACCATTAATCAAAAACAAGCTAAAGGATGCAGCTGACCCTGGCAACTACCGGCCGATTGCAATCACAACGATCGCATCGAAGATACTTGAGTCTGTTCTTCTAGTTAGACTTCTCCCCTTTTTACACACCACTGACAACCAGTTCGGGTTTAAAGCAAACCACTCAACCGACACCTGCATCTACATACTGAAAGAATTGCTTAATTACTACCTATCATCAGCCTCTCCTATTTTCCTTTGTTTTGTAGATGTGAGAAAAGCATTTGACAGAGTAAACTACCTGAAGCTCTTCCTGAAGCTGCATAATTGGCATTTTACATTGCTGGTTCTCCACACAGCAATTCTGTGTCAAATGGGGTAACGTGTTATCTTACACCTTCGGCTCCCTAAACGGGCTCCGGCAAGGGGGCATTCTCTCTCCTTACCTGTTTAATACGTACACAGATGACTTGAATGTCAAACTGAACTCGCTCCCAATCGGATGCACCGTCAATGAAACAACTATAAACAACCTCTGTTACGCCGACGATATGGTTCTGATTTCCCATCAGTGCAAGGTCTCCAACGACTCTCGACACCTGCCGCCAATATCAGCAGGGAATTTGATATAATCTACAACGAAACCGAGACCCAGTGTATGTCGCTGCTCCCGAGATCGCTTAAGCATATTGCAGAACCTCAAATTTTTCCTCGGAAACCATCGGCTGGAATTTGTGCACGAATTTCCGTATTTGGGTCACATTATCACCGACGACCTAAAAGATACGGCAGACATTGAACAGAGGCGTCGTAAACTATGTGCAGCTGGCAACATGATTGCAAGGAG
>NC_061107.1:351609-359109 GCF_015104395.2 Macrobrachium nipponense
ATATATATATATATATATATATATATATATATATATATATATATATTATATATATATATATACACAACATTATCTATTTTATTTTGTGGATTTTATATTCCCTCGTTTTCTACTTTTTTTTTTTTAGAAACGTTTAGTTAAATAAATATAACAACTATATATATGTAAAACATAACTTATAACTCTTTTTTTTCTCAGTACATTTGGATAAAAAAAAAAAAGAAAGAAAAAAAGTCTGTTTCCAAAGAACCCATGAATAAAGAAATATTGAATGCCCACGGAGACTATAGCTGAAAACGAAAAAGAAAAGAAAAACAATTAATCCTTCCAAAAACGACCATGTTTCACGTTTGGCTTAAAATCTCACACGTAGAGCTGCAAAAACACGTCAAATGAACATTATTTCATTCGCAGGGAAATAAATACTTTAACAGCAGATAACACATCCAAACACCCAATTTTTTTTATCATTTGAGTTTTATGTGAAAACACGAATATATAAATATGTATGAATGAGGTGGTACATTTCGAATGTTTTTTTTTTATATATATATTTTTTATCACTTGAGTTTTATGTGAAAACACGAATATGTAAATGAAGTGGTACATTTTTTCACCCAGTTCAATCAGGTAGTTATAGAACGACACGTATGCACCGATGCACATGTACATGAAAATGGCCCTAAATTGAAAATGAAAATAACGTTTATTGAAATTCCATATATGATATCGCCAAAGTTACAGAGTGGAATGCGCTCTGATTATTGGCGGCGTTTGAGCACGGATTCACAGTTTTAAAGGCAATGGTGGTAATAGTAATAGTTATACATTGATTCGTGAGTCTGTTTTCAAAATGGCCAATGCAGGTTCAAATGTGAGTGCGAATAGAATTCATAATCAATAATACTAATAATAATTTTAAAAAAGCTTCATAGGAGCACGAGTTTTCAAATGGAGAAACAAATCCACAGTTATGTGAGTGTACATATATTAAATTTTAAAACTTTAAGGATAGCTTTCGGGAATCTATTCGGAGACTGATAAGGGGAACCGAAGAGATTCCAGGAATCTATCCTTAAGGTTTTAAATTAAATATATGCACATTTGCATAACTGTGGATTTGTTTTTCAACAATAATAATAATAATAATAATAATAATAATAATAATAATAATAATAATAATAATAATAATAATAATAATAATAATAATAACTAGATGCAATTGAAATAAGTTTTAAAAATGCGCTGTTTTCCGTAGAGCCGAGGCCACCGAAAACAGATCTACCTTTCGGTGGTCTAGGCATAATGGTGAAACTTTAACCGCGGCCAGGGGTGGCCTGGCGTATATCGTTACCAGACGCACGATTATGGCTAAGTTTAACCTTGAATAAAATAAAAACTAATGGGGCTAGAGGGCTGCTATTTGATATGTTAGATGACTGGAGGGTGGACGATCAACTTGCCAATTTGCAGCCCTCTAGCCCCAGTAGATTCTAAGATCTGAGGGCGGACAGAAAAAGTGCGGACATATAAAGTGCGTAGAGAAAAAAGTGCGGACGGACAGACAAAGCTGGCACAGTAGTTTTCTTTTCAGAAAAGTAAAAAAAAAAAAAAAAAAAAAAAAAAAAAAAAAAAAAACACACATACACACACACACACACAATATTGAAGTTATAAAACATAGAACGTCTATTATTTTTTGCATAAAATATACACCAAACTTTGTGTAACAAACTCTACTTTCAAAAGTTTATCTTAGGTTTCTAAGTCGATTATGGGAAGCATAAATCACGATGCAACCTAATACAGAGGAAGCCTTTTGCGTTTACTTGCAAAACAGGATTCATGAAGACCCACCCAGTTCTTCCGTTATTGCAACACACTGAGATTCTTCAATTTCGAGGATGTAGAGAACGCTCTCCTAAGTCTCGTTAATCATTTGAGATTAAATTTAGCTCGCAGGGAAATTTGCTCTTGAAAGTCGTGGTGTTTGAAGATTTGCAAACCTTGTTTATTTTTGTCAAATTTAATCTTAAAAAAGTAATAGTTAATTTCCATTAAGTTAGCAGGGAATTTCCAGAATTTCAAATAACTTATATTTTTACCAAATTCAATGAAAAAAATATCTTGACATTAATATCTTGACATTAATTTCCGAACGAACGTCAAGGATAAACAGAACAAATGCTATTGCATTTTATAAAGAAATTTAGCCTACGAACTACTGAAAATTATCCTGGAAAGTGGTGGTTATATAAAGATTTTCAAATCATTTTAATTTTTGTGAAATTTAATTTTAAAAAAAATCTAATTTCCACCTATTTTTTGACATTTATTTCCCAACGAAAGTCAAGGATAAACAGAACAAATGCAATTGTATTTTATAAAGAAAATTATTTAGAAAAGGCAGTTTCTGAAGAATATGTCAATTTACGGAAGTGATGCAGTCTTTTGATGGGGATAAGTTGACGTCAGGCTTTAACCACAAAAACAGGCACTGAATACAGGCACGCTATTCAGTGCCTCATCTACGCAGTGCTGAACGTTTTTTGTGCGTAGAGCCTCAGTAGAATACACGTACATTCCCACCTGTCTTTAATAAGAAGTTATTCTTCTACCATCGTGAAAGTAATTAAGTTCATTATAAATTCAAAACAAACGATTAAAAAATGCGAAGAAGAAAGCAGCCGGTAGAGCGTACAATCAAGACCACCCATATCAGATCTGTATCTTTCGGTGGTCTCGGTATAATGCCGTATGAGCCGCGGGCCATGACACTTTAATCTGGCCCGGTGGTGGTCTATTCTATATCGTTGCCAGAAGCACGATTACAGCTAACTTTAACCTTAAATAAAATATAAAAACGACTGAGGCTAGAGGGCTGCAATTTGGTATGTTTGATGATTGGAGGGTGGATGAGCAACGTACTAATTTGCAGCTTTCTAGCATCAGTAGATTTTAAGATCTGAGGGTGGATAGAAAAAGCGCGGACGGACAGACAAATCCGGCACAATAGCTTTCTTTTACAGAAAACTAAAATTGAAAGGAAAGTGTCGTCTTTACCCACATAAAGAATAAGATTCTCAGAGAGATGTTTTGCTCACTCGTCTCCCTCATGAAGCCTTTTTGCATTACGTTTCTCATTGCTGATAATAATCTTGTACAAAGCCTTCCGTTTATCACAGTAATAAAATCTGTTATTTCTGGGTATTTTTTCTTTAATAAAGTTTATGAATGATGCAGCTGTATATGTAAAACAACCTTAAAATGTTTTGGAAAATTACATAGATTTCCAACTACCACAAAGTTATCCATTGTTATTTCTTTTTTATTATCTGATTTTGTAAACTTGAAAAACATTAGTATAGTGTTTACCACAGAGGAACAGGGTATAGTAAAGGTTATCTTTGTGGGTGAGTGTACTTCTGCTAAATAGGATAGATACAGTGTGGCAACTATACCTCATGGGAGACTACAAAACCGACCGTATGCACTTTGTTTAGAAGGAATATGTAGACGTACATATGCATAAGATGTTCTCTTTTTGTGTCCATGAAAATATTGTTACAACCATTTGTTTGTTTCAGCTGTTCAGAAACAAGGGTTGATCTTTGTTGTAACTTTATTTAGTCCATTGACCAAGTTTGCTCCGAATCCACCCAATCGATGAAGGGACTTGTGTGTGTGTGTGTGTGTGTGTGTGTTTGTTTTGTGTTTCTATTGTGTGGTCATTACTATTGCTGATAACTGTCGTGGTTATTCTGGGAAAGGAAATACTGAGTGTAAGATACTAGGGCTGAGGCTGAGAGGTGGCCAGTGAGAGAGAGAGAGAGAGAGAGAGAGAGAGAGAGAGAGAGAGAGAGAGAGAGAGAGAGAGAGAGAATAGAATCTGTGACTTCACTCGCCAAGAAATGAACCTCATCAAAATTCGACGACTTTCATTTTCCAGTCAAACGTCTTCTCACACGAGAAGCTAAATGTGAACTGACCAGGCTCTTCTATAAATGAAAGTTGTTGGGCTTTACCAAATTATTAGTTTATCGTTTTATATTTGAATGCATATGATATTCATTTATATTTTTAGGGGGATTTGTAACTGTAGTTCTGTTAACAACGAAACTGAAAGAGCTGATGATGTCTACACCCATGTCTGACCCGGCTGCCATTTCTGTCTGAGAATAGACATCCTTGAGAAACGGTTAATATATTTGCATGAATACTTGTAAAAAGATGTGTCAAGAGGAGCATCATAGGGATTTAATAACCTTAGAGCCAATTTAATAATCTTGGAGCCAGAGAAACAATCTCCTCTTTCAGGTATTCAATGCTTCAAGGAAGCTACAAATGTAGATAACTGGTTTTATTCTGCGAACACAATTAATTACCAATAAAGTGAGTAGTCGATTATGTAAAGTTTCCATCTATGTTCGTCTTTTCACTTCAGCAAAACATCTCGACACAAAAGGAAATGTGATGATGCGTTGCCATGGAGACCTGTAAATGTTTTTATTGTCTTTTTCGCCGACGTATTTCAGTTTGAATTGCGAGATTCATATACAGGAAGGAATAAGAAAATATAAGATGTCCTTCATTGCAATCTATTTTTCACAAGAAAGCATTGAAGAGATTTGGAAATACATAATTTTGCAATTTATTTTTCATTATTTGTAACGACGAAGAGATTTGGAAAGACAGAATTATGCAATTTATAGATTTGGAAAGAAAAATTATGCAATTTAGATTTGGAAAGACAGTTTTGCAATTTAGATTTAGAAAGACAAATTTTTACAATTTAGATTTGGAGAGACAGTTTTGCGATTTAGATTTGGAAAGACACAATTTTGCAATTTAGTTTTGGAAAGAGAATTTTGCAATAAGACTTAGAAAAACACGATTTTGCAATTTAGACTTGGAAAGACAAAATTTAACAATTTATTTTTCACTGGTAACGGCGTAGAGACTTGGAAACAGATTTTTTTCCTGCATTATTATCGTCCAAGTCGTGGGAGGCGAGTTCCTCCAATACATATTTCCAGCACAACATCTTTCTTCTACTTAAGTAGGAGTTACTCGGGAATTGGCGCTTCAAGGTAATACCTAAAACTTTCCTCGGTTTAATCATCTGATCCTCCAGTTTGGCGTGGATGCCTTCTTCTATGTTTCATTCTACTATGTTTTTTTTTTTGTTTTTTTTTTTTTTTGTAATGCATCTTTCGCGCAATTCAAGATATGATTTTGACCCTGGAATCCTCGAAGCCTTCTCTCTCTCCTCATCTCTTCTCTCTCTCGTCAAATCTCCTCTCTCTCTCTCTCTCTCTCTCTCTCTCTCTTCATCGCAGACCATCCAAGATTGGAAGATGCAAAATATACCGGAAGATGCATTAGCCATTCTCTCGTAAACATTAGAGTCTGCCTCACACTGAGGGACCTGGGGCAACCCGAACGAGCTGTAAGGGATCTCTCTCTCTCTCTCTCTCTCTCTCTCTCTCTCTCTCTCTCTCTCTCTCTCTGCATCCCAGACCATCCAAGATGGGAAGATGCGAAATATACCGGAAGATGCATGAGCAATTAGAGGTGCCTCACACTGAGGGACCCGGGGCAACCCAAACGAGCTGTAAGGTGTGTAAGGTAAGGTAAGGACTCTCTCTCCTCCTCTCTCTCTCTCTCTCTCTCTCTCTCTCTCCCTCTCATTACTCTTCGTCATCCGTGTTCAATATGACCTTCTCAGAGCCAGTCAACAGAAACAATGGAGATTAGAAACATTTTATATATAGAATATGCTTCTAATCTGGGCAGGTCTAGGTGCCTTCAAATTATCCGGAGCAGGGCTGGAATATTGCGTCGGGTCCTTTTAAAACATTTTTGTGGAAATCTTATAAAATCTCAAGGAATTTAATTAGGAATGTTCTTATCTGTGGTGTCCTCCCAGCTGATGTTATAAATATGCTGTGCCTGGTTAAAAAAAGATCGTATTAAACAGTGAAGATCTGATATGAATGAAAGGACAGAGAGAATTTTGATTTGCTTAGGGACTTTTTAGCACACGAGAGATAAAAAACGAGATGACACCAGCATCCGCCAGAAAACGAAAACGGGATACTTGCCAGAGAAAACGGGAATACTTTGCCAAACCTGTAATTAAAAGAACGACATGCAATTACCTTCAGAAACTGCTGCTGCACCGAAACTCCTTCTTCCCAGCTTCGCTCGAAATCCATTAAAACACATTACGCGAAATCAGAATTACTTCGAGAATGATAACAGCAAACTCCTGCTGGGACACGGAATTGAAATTCTTCAACCTTTTGCGGATTGCCGGGAAGGTGGGAGGGAGGGATCCAGAATGTATATATAGCGCGTTCTTTTTTTTTTTTGTTCATGTAAACCGGGAGACCTCAGGCGTAAGACTAATCATCACAGATTAAGGAGAAGTGCTGGGAAAGATTTCACTGTGAAAGAGATGCGTCCCTTTTCGACATCTTTGGAGAAATATTTAGAGTCTGAAGCGTGTTTGTCTTCCGATAATTGTGGGAAAGAGAATCTGGCTGCAAACATCAAATAACTCTGTTGCGACAGATGTCAGGGTTCAACAAATGAACACGTGAAGCACTTTAAAGTCTTCTCTCAAAAGCGAGGAAAATAATTTCAAATCCTATGCAAACTCGAAGGATTTAATCATTAAAAGAAATCTATTTCTGCATCCTCTTGAGAATTCGTAGCCCAAGTGGCTTTATTGATCATTAAGATCTTACTCGATCTGAGCTATCTCATAAAATCTAATTACAGAGTCAAGCCAAGATAGAATACCGTTACGTAAATATTGCCAAGCTCGGTCAAGGAGATTTATTTTAGCTTACGAATATAAAAATCCAATTTACTGGATCTTATGACGTGCGTGTAGGTTTTGTCTCTCTATGTAGTACCTTACTTTCGCAAATCGACAGTCAGACTTAACCTTGTGGTACCTGTTGTGAAGAATGTCAAGGGAACATTGTTGAGAGCTTACAATTTTTACTTTTTGGAAAAAAATTACCATGCGTATATAAAAGTATATTTTGCTTTAATTATTGATAGGGCGCGAGTTCAATTCTCGGGCATTCCATTGAGGCGTCAGAGATGTGTATTTCTGGTGATAGAAGTTTACTCTCGACGTGGTTCGGAAGTCACGTAAAGCCGTTGGTCCCGTTGCTGGATAACCGCTGGTTCCATGCAGCGTAAAAACACCATACAAACAAACAAACAATTATTCATAGGTATCCTCGCATCCCTTACGAACCAAGGGTGTGATTAAGAACCATTGATCTAAGTATACAAGCTTGGCTGATCTCAGAAGGACTTTCCCGTAGAGAGCATTTCCACGTCCTTAACTATATTGTATTTTCCAAATTCCTTCCTTACGTTTTCATTCACTTTACGAAATTGAATCTTGGAGAAGTTTCTGAGCGTGTAGTAGAATATTTTATCAGGCATACAGGAAAAGCCGAGATATAAAATTGCTAT
>NC_061107.1:364109-371609 GCF_015104395.2 Macrobrachium nipponense
ACCCTTGTCCCTTGACTTGGCAACAGAGATTTCAAAAGTATTTTCTCTGTAACGACAATAAAAAAAACTGGACAAAAGATACCTTTAACCTTTTTTGTAAGGTCTTCTAGGAATTGCAATTTATCAGTATCAGTTTTGAACAATGAAGGAATATCGTGAAGGAATATATGTGAAGTCCTGCATTTGCTTCAGATCATAATAAAGTGTTTCTAATCGCGTTTTCGATGTAGCTGGTGGTTCGTGTATTAGTAGTATTACAGGCCATCATAACTGTACTCAGTTGGATTTCACGGGAACAGCTCAGAATGTATATATGCGTGAAGGAAATTGCCAATTTTCGCTGAAACGAACTAAATTGGTCGTGGGGGAGGGGAAAAGAATTGCTGTCAATTAGACATTTTCGGTTTATTTTTATAAATTCACAATCCAGATGAAGGGTAGAGCGCCTCAGTGGCGTGGTCGGTTTGGTCTTGGCCTGCCACCTCGGTGGCCACGAGTTCAATTCTCGAGCATTCCATTGAGTGGTCAGGGATGTGTATTTTTGGTGAAAGAAGTTCGCTCTCGACGTGGTTCGGAAGTCACGTAAAGCCGTTGGTCCCGTTGCTGAATAACCACTGGTTCCATGCAACGTAAAAACACCATACAAACAAACAAACAAACAATCTAACAGATAAAGGGTAGACAAATAACGAAGTTTCTGTTAGGGAAAAATGGAACAAGTAGGAGTTGTTATCATATTAGCTATTCTAATTAGGCAGAGTTTGGGAAAAAATATTGAGTTTTATCACGGTAAAGGAACTGGAATATGTGCCTGTGATTGCATGATGTGAATTAATTGGAGGCTCGGATTCCCTTCAAGGATTTGCGGAAGTTTGCTTACAATACGTAGCACAGACTGCATCATTAAACAGTAATTAAGTCATCACATTTAACTTGCAGTTTGCAAGGCTCGTTCGATTATGTGTGCATCTGTGTAAATCTTGATCGTTTCACTTATCTGTGAAGGATTTGTACAAAAGCCCAATATAGAGGTCTGCTCATTTTTCTCAAGGATTTTCTTAATAGACTTGGTACAGTGTTAGTCCTGTTTTTATTCTGTCCGCTCTCAGATCTCAAAACTACTATGGCTAAAGGGTTACAAATTGGTATGTTGATCACATACCCTCCTAATCATTAAGCTTACCAAGTTGCAGCCCTCTAGGAAAAAGTCAGCCATGATCGTGCGTCTAGAGCTTTTTACTTATTTTAAGTAGAGTAATACTTCAGATGATATTTTCTTTAGATAGAAATTACGATGTCACTACCTTTCATTGGGTTTTTCCGTGTGACTGTCGTAGAATCCTATATAACCGCCTGGTTCCTGATGAAATGGAATGTTGCATGGGTTGAAGGATTTTATTTCCATCTTGCAAAGAACATTTGTCTTGTTTTTTTTATGTTGCAATATCGTCTGCACATTGATTCAGCACGTTATGAAATATTTTTGTAACCTGAATTTGTGTTGTGCGATAGATTTCACGTTGTCGAGATACAAAAAATAATAATTATCTAAAACATATACAATTTCTCATAGAAAGATAGAAATTATCGTTTATTTTATCTTTTCTTTTTCAAAAATTTCTGTTTATTTTATTTTGCTCAAATCCTGTGGCACTGACCTCAGTTCACTTAAGCCGTCAGGAACTGATAGTGGATAATTTTGGTTGAAAAGTATACCGAGAAACGTATATTATTTTACCCTTGAGTCTTTCAGATTGAAAGAGTAATCTAACCTAATCCAGTGTATTAAGCCTTTATACCCTGATTCAAACTGGCTGCTGTTGCAAACCCGGTTGATTTGATAGGAAGACTAAGAAAATTACCAATAATGAATACTTTAAGTCCTCCATCACATTGAGCAGGAATAATCTTCTAGAACGTCCTCTTAATATTTCCGGACTCTTACCTAGTGGGTAAAGGGGTCTTAATGGTGTGATAACCGTTTTCTTCAGACCCTGATAATCAATTTGCTAGCTCGAAGATGTGGCAAGATTGCGTCATCGGAGGAATCTGTCATTACAAAGTTGCCACGGAGACACTACCGCAGAAAGATTACTGTTATGCATCCAGAAAAAAGGTTTTATTTTTGTATTCATATTTATATTGATACGAGATACTCCTGTGGTTTATTCGGGTGAAGATTCAATTAATTATTTTATTTTCTATTCATGCTTTTATTTATACGAGGTACTCCTATGGTTTATTCGGGTGAAAATGCTAGTAGGATTTTATTTTTTATTCATACATTTATTTATGAGACCATATTTTTATTTGTACGAGATACCCCTGTGTTTAATTAGGTTGAAAAGCCAATTTCAATTTTAATATTGCTACTGCTTTTGAGTGAAGATGATAAGAAACAAGTAAAAAAGTAGTGCTTCGACGCAATCGAGTTTCCCCAGGCCTTTTTGTGTGTAGGACAACCTGTCCTTTGCCTAATATCTCGTCCACTCTTGAGACCAGTTTCTTGATTACTGCCTCTCATTAAGAAATATCTCGAGAAATGTGATTGGGCCTCTACAAGAAAGGGAAATTTTGGCTTTTTCGTCATTATTATTATTATTATTATTGTTATTATTATTATTATTATTATTATTATTATTTTTTTTTTCCTCTATCACAGTCCTCCAATTCGACTGGGCGGTATTTATAGTGTGGGGTTCCGGGTTGCATTCTGCCTCCTTAGGAATCCATCACTTTTCTTACTATGTGCGCCGTTTCTAGGATCACACTCTTCTGCATGAGTCCTGGAGCTACTTCAGCCTCTAGTTTTTCTAGATTCCTTTTCAGGGATCTTGGGATCGTGCCTAGTGCTCCTATGATTATGGGTACAATTTCCACTGGCATATCCCATATCATTCTTATTTCTATTTTCAGGTCTTGATACTTATCCATTTTTTCCCTCTCTTTCTTTTCAACTCTGGTGTCCCATGGTATTGCGACATCAATGAGTGATACTTTCTTCTTGATTTTGTTAATCAACGTCACGTCTGGTCAGATACCATAGTCCCAGAGAATCTTTTCGTGATCGTTTTCTATCACTCCTTCAGGTTGGTGCTCGTACCACTTATTATTATTATTATTATTTTTTTTTTTTTTTTTGCTCTATCACAGTCCTCCAATTCGACTGGGTGGTATTTATAGTGTGGGGTTCTGGGTTGCATCCTGCCTCCTTAGGAGTCCATCACTCTTCTTACTATGTGTGCCGTTTCTAGGATCACACTCTTCTGCATGAGTCCTGGAGCTACTTCAGCCTCTAGTTTTTCTAGATTGCTTTTCAGGGATCTTGGGATCGTGCCTAGTGCTCCTATGATTATGGGTACGATTTCCACTGGCATATCCCATATCCTTCTTATTTCTATTTTCAGATCTTGATACTTATCCAATTTTTCCCTCTCTTTCTCTTCAACTCTGGTGTCCCATGGTATTGCGACATCAATGAGTGATACTTTCTTCTTGACTTTGTCAATCAACGTCACGTCTGGTCTGTTTGCACGTATCACCCTATCCGTTCTGATACCATAGTCCCAGAGGATCTTTGCCTGATCGTTTTCTATCACTCCTTCAGGTTGGTGCTCGTACCACTTATTACTGCAAGGTAGCTGATGTTTCTTGCACAGGCTCCAGTGGAGGGCTTTTGCTACTGAATCATGCCTCTTTTTGTACTGGTTCTGTGCAAGTGCCGGGCATTCACTTGCTATGTGGTTTATGGTTTCACTTTTCGTATTGCACTTCCTACATATGGGAGAGATGTTATTTCCGTCTACCGTACTTTGAACATATCTGGTTCTTAGGGCCTGATCTTGTGCCGCTGTTATCATTCCTTCAGTGTCCTTCTTTAGCTCTCCCCTCTGTAGCCATTGCCAATTGTCATCGCTGGCTAGTTCTTTAGTCTGTCTCATGTATTGTCCGTGCATTGGTTTGTTGTGCCAGTCCTCTGTTCTTTCTGTCTTTCTCCTGTCTCTGTATATTTCTGGGTCTTCGTCTGCTTTTATTAGTCCTTCCTTCTTCCCATGCACTCTTTAGCCACTCGTCTTCACTGGTTTTCAGATATTCCGCCCCCAGTGCTCTGTTTTCGATGTTGACGCAGTCCTCTATACTTAGTAGTCCTCTCCCTCCTTCCTTTCGTGTTATGTATAGTCTGTCCGTATTTGCTCTTGGGTGTAGTGCTTTGTGTATTGTCATATGTTTCCTGGTTTTCTGATCTATGCTGCGGAGTTCTGCCTTCGTCCATTCGACTATTCCTGCGCTGTATCTGATTACTGGCACTGCCCATGTGATAATGGCTTTTATCATATTTCCGGCGTTGAGTTTTGACTTGAGTATCGCCTTGAGTCTCTGCATATATTCTTTCCTGATCGTGTCCTTCATCTCTTGGTGTTTTATATCTCCTCCTTCTATTATTCCCAGGTATTTGTATCCTGTCTCATCTATGTGTTTGATGTTGCTCCCATCTGGTAGCTTTATCCCTTCAGTTCTCGTTACTTTGCCTTTTTGTATGTTGACTAAGGCGCATTTTTCTATTCCAAACTCCATCCTGATGTCCCCAGATACAATCCTTACTGTCTGGATTAGGGTATCTATTTCCTTGATGCTCTTACCATACAGCTTGATGTCGTCCATGAACATCAGATGGTTGATTCTGTTGCCTCTTTTCTTGAGTTGGTACCCGGCATCCATCTTCTGTAGCACTTTTGTCATGGGAATCATGGCTACTACGAAGAGTAGTGGGGACAGTGAGTCGCCCTGGAAGATCCCTCTCCTGATATTAACCTCTGCTAGTCTTATTCCAGAGCTTGTAAGTATTGTATTCCAGTTGCGCATTGTATTTTTGAGGAAGCTGATGGTATTTTCCTCTGCCCCATATATTTTCAGGCATTCTATTAGCCATGTGTGTGGTATCATGTCGAAGGCTTTCTTATAGTCTATCCATGCCATGCTTAGGTTGGTTTTCATTCTCCTACTGTTCTTCATTACCATTTTGTCTATCAGGAGCTGGTCTTTTGTGCCCCTACACTTCCTTCTGCAGCCTTTCTGTTGGTGGGGGATGGTGTTTGTCTCCTCTAGGTAGTTGTATAGCCTTTCACTGATGATACCTGTTAGTAACTTCCACATTATTGGTAGGCAGGTGATAGGCCTGTAGTTACTGGCTATATTTCCCTTTTTATTATTATTATTATTATTATTATTATTATTATTATTATTATTATTATTATCATCATCGCAGAAAAAAATCCATGAACGTTAATGTGTATGTATGTGACGAAACGTAAACAGATGCCAGATAGTGAAGTTTTTCATCCATCTTCATTATCTTCACTAAAATTAATATTTCTGGAGTTCTTGGGTATTAAAAAGCCACTGGTAAATCCTAGTGAATTGGATATCAGTTTTTTAAATAAGAAGAAGTCCCGTCAGTTTAAGAATGAGCAGGCAAGGTAAAGAAAAGAGGCCGTTTGCAAAACGTTTTATCGGGAACAGCTTCTTGTTCACGAGCGGAAAAAGACGACTGTCTACCAAGAAAGGAGAGCAGAATTAAATTCTTTGAAAAACGTAACAAAACATCTTAGCCAGACTTGAGTTACAGGAACTTCGACCATTAACGTACAATTGTAGCTTCTATCTCCTCAGCTTCTGAGTATCAATAGCCATGACTCTGTCTCACAATTTGACACCCGTTCTTACAGTGAGCTCGAAGAGTTTAATAACCAAAAACAGTCTGCTTAAATCCGCGTGAATCTACTTGAATCTACCGTTACGAGTGGCCGATAAGGATAAATTAGACGCAAACTGAGCCAGGGTTTGGTTCGAAGGATGAAGAGGATTCTTTACAAAGGCTTCAAGGGATACGGGGAAGGTTCTTTTGTCGTGCAGTACCGAGCGTTTCGGAGACGTCGAGAGCTATTGAAATAAGATGCTCAATTTCCCTGGGAGATAATGAGTATAGATCCGAAGTCTTTGAGTTTCCAGATACTTTGTGCTTGTGTATGTGAGTGTGTGGTGTGTGTGTGTATATACGTCTATACACACATATATACATATATATATATATATATATATATATATATATATATATATATAGATATATAATATATATATATATATATATATATACATATTTGTATATATATGTATGTATGCATATATACATGTATGTATGTAATATATATATATATATATATATATATATATATATATATATATATATATATATATATAATATATACATGCAACCATATATTCCGAGCACCTCCTCCTGTGCCCCTGATCACTGGTAAAATTTGGACAGGTGATGTCTTACAAGAGTATATACAAAGCACATATAGTTGTGGCACTGTCTCTATTGGTATGCAGGGTACTACATATCAGGGATAGAGGCCATACCATAAACTGGAGTTGGGGCAGAGCTGATTTGCAAATGGTAGCTCTCCACACAAAAGGAAGATGCTGGAATATGCTGTCATCAATCAAACCAACAATGTGAATCTGTCAGAAGGAGATTGGAAGTCAGAAAACTCCCAAGGAATAGTTTAATTTCCATCCTTCTTGGGTCAACTGTTATCTGCATACCAACAGAGACTTTCTGCCAAGCCTATCTATGCTTTGTTTATACTCTCATGTAAAACATCATCCGTCCATATTTTACCAGCGATCAGGAGCGCAGAAGGAAGCGCTCTTTTATCTTCATGTTTTACCGTTTTATCACAGTAAAAGACATTCATATATATACATTCATACACACAGAAATACACACACACAAATATACATATATATATATATATATATATATATATATATATATATATATATATATATATAAAATATATTTATATATATATATATATATATATATATATATATATATATATATATATATATATATATATATATATATATATATAGATAGATAGATAGATGATGATAGATAGATAGATAGATAGATAGATAGATAGCTATAGTACATATCTTGATCTGATATGGTGAGGACTTGATCATTTTATACAGAATTCTGCCTTGAGTTTATGAAATGGTATATGCTTCCAACGTTACAATTTACGTAATACATTTACCACAATATGTAGCATTTACAAGGAATAAGGATATATTTCTTAGATATATTTTGATTTTACCGTGAAGCGCAATTTATCATGATTGCAATTATTACCAATTTGATTTACGCGCGTATAACATTCTAAAAAGACTATTACGAATACGAGCCATTTCGGGTTAACAGAGTGTCCTAAAAGTATAGACTTTTTGTCCTCATCTGCCTTCCATTCGAGTCTGAAAAAATGCAAATGAATGTTTTCACCATATAGACAAGTGACAGTCAGCAGGCCGAGCGTGGACCAAATCAGAAAGTAAATAGGGCCTTTGACGAGCATTTTCATTTTTGACTAATTGAACTCTTTCTCTCTCTATGTCTCTCTCTCTCTCTCTCTCTGTCGAAGGGACCGGTGG